>NC_137817.1:22255417-22395417 GCF_963921795.1 Nannobrachium achirus
GGTGTAATTTGTATAGTTTGTTGATTACTTTTTTTTCGTATTAAAGACTGTAGGTCTTAAAAATCCTTAAATTGTCACTTTACCGTCATCTGGGGGCCCCCCAAAAATCATGTGGGGACCCCCTGGCGGTCCCAACCCCTAGGTTGAGAACCACTGGTCTAAATGAAGACTTACAGAGGACTGCAGTGAGACGCAAAGAGGCTCATTATTTGCATTCAGTTTCCAGTGTGTCACTGTAGTTTCCACCTTGTCCAATCTGCCTATACTAGTTGTTATGTGAATCCTCCATCTTGGCTGTGGCCAAGGCTTGAGGACATGATACATATTTGATTAGGATCGATAAGAGGCGGCTGGAAAAGGAGACAGAGGAAAATCAATCTGCTCTGGGCTTCCCAAAAGCATCTTAAAACTAAGGTCGTCTTTATGGACAGCCATTGGCTTAGGGAATGAAGGCTGAATTATGCAATAAATTTGGTTCCCTTGACAAAAAACATTTTCAACGGGAGAAAAAAAGTTTTGCCGTTCCTTTTCCCTCTGACAAATATTATGTATTTTTAAACAAATCATTTTTGTTTGAATCTTGTTGCAACACTTATTAGTATTAAACGTTATACATTGTGAATATGCTATTCCCTGCTGTATACCACTATGTACAATAACATAATTTAAGAGGAATGCCATATAGCATTAAAAATCAAACCTCGGTTCGAAGTGGAGCGGTGAATCTGAGCAGCTATACCCTGTGTGTGTTGCTAAATGCCTAAACTGTAAACTGTAAACTGTGCCTGTGAGTGAGTGGTGAGTGTGCCTGGCCTGCACAAAACAGCGCCCCTCCTTTAACTAGTGTGTTGTGTGTGGCCACTCAAGGTATTGCCAGGCTACGGACACGGCCAGCCAGCCAGCCAGCCAGCCACCCACCCAGCCACCCAGCCACGGACATACCCACGGACATACCTGTCTATTGGGAGCGCTTTCACCGCTCCAAAAATAACTAGATTTATTTAAGGAAGCATGTCATTCTTGGGTAGCTTTGGAGGAACATCTTAATAACCGTGCACATGAAACAACTGGAAATCTCTGCCAGCCAGGATAGGTTGCCAGGGGCTGTCATAAGTCATTGAGGTTGATTGGGTGTTGACTGTTGAGTTCATGAATGATATAGGGCCTAGTCAACATCCTCGCCCACTATTATTTACAGACAGATAGAGGCAACGGAAAATCTGGAATATCAAAACACTGTTTGATGCTCATTGTCACATGACTTATGTGACCATTTGCCCCAGATTTGGTGAAAGAAATTGCTTTTTCGGCAACAGACAGTGATGCTACCATAGACATAGAAAGTGATGCTACCATAGACATAGAAAGGGAGACGCCTCTTTGGCTCTGGGGCATATACATCGCGCGACTCGGCGACCGGTCATTTTCCACTTCGACGTGTGTCACAGAAACAGATGTTAATTGGCCAATCAGAGGCAGGTGGGGTATTTTTGCACAGAGCCACTAAGAACAGCTGAGCCGCGCAACATCGGAACTGGATGGAAACATGCCAATAAAGCTCATCCCGGAAAAGACGCGCTGTCATTGGCCAGTAGTCACTTTGACTGGCAGCGATCCCTCCGGACATGACTTCAAATCGATCTACAAGCTCACAACGCTTCATGATACAACGTGTTGTGTGCTTGTAGATCAGCTTCGACGTGTGTCACAGAAACAGATGTTAGCTGTTTTTGTACATCATTTGTACAGCTGTTTTTGTACATCTACATAAAGTATAATTCAGGGTTAAGTGGTTAATCGAACGAACATTTTAATAGATTATTTTATAATCGACTCAATGTTGATTATAAAATAATCTATTAAAATGTTTTGGTGTTGATTTGTTCATATAAGAAGAAAAAAATATATAGCCTATATACTATATGCTTCTTGATTATTCAATTAGCCTACATAAGCGTGATTAACAGGTTCATTGGTTCTAAATGTCGCTTTTGATGAACAGTATTTCCTGTTAATTTGGCCGGCCCTGTGTTCAGTTCTGGGAGATTGAGCAGCAGACAGTGTTGCGGCTCCTGGGCTGGGAGCCCCGGCTGGTACTCCATACGGACAGACAAAATCAACAACTGTTGAAGCGGGCACTCTTCCATCAGTGTTTACTGATAAACAGTGGCAATATGGCAGCCATTAGGGCTGTTTAGCAGGGGAATGATTAAGGTGCTGATGGCTTGGCACATTGGGGAACTGAGCACGCTTTCATCTTTAATAGGCAATTTGGCTTTCTGTGACGGGGGCTACCCACTTTGTTTACACTTGGTTTAAGTACTGGGGCTTTAATAAGGGGAGAATTTGGTGGAAAGGCTGCACGGTTAAATGCATTGCCTACGGTTACTGTTGGGCAGAAGCCTCTTATCTCCATCCTTTTTTTTAAATAAATTAACGCCATACTTGATCATACTACAGTGTGTCACACAAACGCATCAAAAGCAGTGGTATAAAAAGTACTCACATTCTTTACTGAAGTTAAAGTATCAATACTGCACTGTAGATGTACTCTGTTACAAGTAAAAGTCCGGTTTCAACATTTACTTGAGTAAAAGTACAAAAGTATCGGTATCAAAATGTACTAAAGGTATTAGTACTCATTGTGCTGAATGTCCCATTTCAAGTTATCAAATATATAAAAATCTTTTGAAAATTGCAGATCTACAAGCTCACAATGCGTCGCATCGCGACGCATTGCTATTTTCATCAGCTATTGATCAGCTATTTTCAAATGGCCAAAATGTATATATGGCTGAAGTGGTTAATGTATGTTTTGTAATAATAATCAAAATCTACAAAGTAACTAGTAACTAAAGTTTTAAAATAAATGTAGTGGAGTAAAAGTACAATATTTGGATCCGAGATGTAGTGGAGTAGAAGTACACGTATTGGAAATTGGAATTACTCAAGTAAAGTACAAATAACTCAAAATTGTACTTAAGTACAGTACAAAAAATAAATGTACTTAGTTACTTTACCCCACTGATCAATAGTAGCAGATGTACAAGCTCGAAACACGACGTGAAGTAACTCTTTTTGGGCTTGCCTGTCTGCTACTTTTGATGCTTTTGAGAATTTGAATCCTAAAAGTAACGTGGACGACGTGTGAGGTTTCCACCCGACGGACAGGATAATATACTGTAATCACATTTTTCGTTTTTCATTTTTACAATTAGTCATTGCACAATTGGCTATATCAAAGCATTTAATTCCATTTTGAACGCCTTGTGCAGAAAAACAGTCTAGATGTTAATATTTGATGGGAAAAGTATAATAAAAACGCCCTGTTTCCCCAAATCATCAAAGCAAATCATGATACTCATGATGATTTGCTTCAAGATACTGTAACAGAAATGATAGTTTTTGTTTGGTTGGAATGTCTTATCCCCCAAAAGACTTTACGGAGCAGTCAGATTACATCCATACAATGGATAGATTTGAACTTGGATTTGAAATGGATAAAAAAGGAGAAACTGATAAAACTTATTCTGTCCTTGGGTTCTCAAAGTGGGGTCCGGGGACCACTAGGGGTCCTTGATGGGTTCCAGGGAAAAGTAGTTCATATAGCATTTTAACCATTTAAATGTTTGTCTTTTTAAAAATAGCAGATCTACAAGCTCACAGACGAGCTTTTATATCTGTGTAAAACAATTATAAATATTGAAAATGTTTACAATTATTATTATTTCTTCTTCTCTTCTGGGGGTCGCTTCAGATGGGGGGTCTGCGGCCAAATACATGAGGGGTCCTTGACATGAAAAAGTTATAGGTCACATCCAATGACCAGCTAAAGACAGATTGGACCACATGACAGCAGTGAGGCCTCTGGTGTAGAGCAGCACTGTGTGGAGATGGACTGGAACCCAGCCAGTACTCAGCCTGGCCCCGGGCCAACACACAGATTAGTAATAAACGTTGTGTGAGCTAATTACAGGCGGAACACGCAATTAATTTCTGTTTATAAACTCATGCGTGTGTGCGTGTGTGCGTGCGTGTGTGTGTGTGTGTGTGTGTGTGTGTGTGTGTGTGTGTGTGTGTGTGTGTGTGTGTGTTGGTGACAGGTGGCGAGGGTCTTGGAGGGACCCTCCCATATGGTCCCAATTGAAGTTGTGTAAATGGAGACAAACGGATACACTCCATCACATCGACAACAGAGTGTGATCCCGTCTTAAGAAGGGACAACATCTAGTGAAAATAGGCACGTAAAGCACCTCAAATTACCCTTTCTCTTTCTTGTGTCTGTTGCATTATAGAGCCTTTGTTTAGTTTTCATTTAGTAATATATGAATTACCTTTCCAACCCAAACATTATGTATCTGTTCAGAGGAGCCTAGCCTACTGATCCTTCCAAATTGACTGAGGGGCCAGGGGTTGTGCAGTTATTTTGCTCACTTGACCTTGATTATGACCTTGACTTTTGACCTCTCTCCGAACCTGAAGTAGCCTTAAGCCTTGGGTCAGGCTACTGATCATTCCCACCAGCTCTCATGAAAACCTGCCCACACCATGCTCAAGTTATCTGGCTAATAATCAAAGCTAACACACACACACACACACACACACACACACACACACACACACACACACACACACACACACACACACACACACACACACACACAAACACACACACACACACACACACACACACACACACACACACACACAAACAAACAATGACTGATTACAAGATAAGAAGATAAACCCGGAGGCAAATTCAAGTGTTATAGCAGCAACAGCAGTGAGAATGAATCACAGGATTCATTCTCACTTGAATCAAAGTAAAGTAATGAGCTTACCAATACATTGAAATGTATAATGTGTAATAAAATATACAATGTAATGTAACCTAACACAACTGCGATGGTAGGAGGTGGAGCGCTCTTCTATTGATAAGTGTAGATCCTGTGACCTGGTATAACCACTACTGGGTGACAAAAGGTATTGCATGAAGCTCAATACCTGCTGCCCCAACAGGCTTTCTGTCTCAAGCGGGAGACCCAGGTTTTAAATCCTGAGTCTTACACTTCCTATGACTGAATTGTGATTGTAATTAGTTGAAAATAACATTGAACGTTCTACCCGAGTTCATTGGGGTTTCTATTGACTGCTGGTTTGATTGCCCTGGGTTGGCTCCTACTGTACATGGTAAATTACCTGGCTTATCTGGATGCAAGGTGACCCTCTATCTGGGTTTTGATGTACAAGGCATCATCACACGTCATCATTTCTCTCCAAGCCGAAGCAAGTCCTCCTTTTTTTCCACCCCTCTGTCGCTCTGTCTGCTTGGCACGAACCCTGAGATCACGTGCACCCACAAAGACACAACCACACACACATAAGTGTGCACACGCACTCACGCACGCAGACAATGCACTTGGAGTCTGTCTTTGACCTCTCCTTGCCTCTCAAGCATTCAGCTGCCTGTGGCCAAGCGCCAAACAACACCCAAACTCCCTAAAGGCTCCAGCTAAGTGGCTGTGGTCAAAAGTTGTCCACTGGATAGAGAGGATTGGCAGCCATTTTCTGACACAACCTAATAGTCCCTTAGGTTTCAGTGCTGGGGTTTGTATAAGTATCTGCTATAGCTACTGCATAGGTCACTGCACAATGCACATGTATAGGTAACTATAGCAACTATAGATTATTTCCTTAGAGATTATTCTATCGATTATGTTTCTGATTAATAATAATAATCAAATAATTGAGAAGTGTGTATATACTGTTTGAAAAAGAATCACACACAGTGTGAAGTGAGCAGTGCCATTGAGCAGTGTTAGACTAATATATTAATTCTTCTGTTGTCCATTAAACTACTGGTACTGGCCCCACTTCGTCACCCAGTGGTATTGTTACTGTTGCTACTCATACGAGGCGTCCCATAAAAGGGACTAGGACTGACAGATAGAGATCTCCATATTTGGCCATATCAGCTGGATCAGGGCGAACCTAAATTGATTAGTTCTATTAACTGTTGCACTCCTACAAATATGTTCACTATAATAATAGAAGAATAGATTTTTTTAGTGTCTAATTCAAATGATCACACAATTCAATATTGTCTCTATCGGGTGGAAACCTCATATATCCGAAACTGTTGCTTTTCAGGAATAAAAAAAAGATCAGAAGTAGCAGATCGACATGTTCAAAATACATCACTTCGTGCCGTGTTTTGAACTTGTGGATCTGCTACTTTTGATGCTTTTGTGCGACGCTGTAGTATGATCAAGAAAGGCATTCATTTAAAAAAACATGAATAAGAGGTTTCTGGCCGACAGCGACGACATACAGCCCACCTCGCTTGCGATTGTTTCTGAAACGTGAGCTCACGTTGTTGTCAGGCGTCGCACATCTGCCTCCCGCTACCCGCCATACGTTAAAATCAACCGAAAGATGATTGGCCAATATCTAGTCCGTTCCCCGCTGCTTTCTCCCAGGACCCTGGCCTGTCAAACTGTCATTTTGTGGCACTGACGTCACGAGGTGACGACCGTGAGCAAAGTGGCCTTTTGACGGACGCTAGCCTACAATCTCCACATCAGCGCATAGGGAGCGGAGCCGGCCAATCAGAGGCCGGCTCCCGTCACCACACCGCTCTTATCACCTGCACACAGCTGCTGTTGCCCCTGTGAGGGAGCCAGGGAAGAGAAGGGAGAGAGAGAGGACGCAGAGAGTGAGTGAGAGAGAGAGAACAAGAGGGAATGGTGTGCCGACAAGACGGAGGGGGATTTGTGTGGCGTTGCACTGCATTCACGCTGCTTTCCTTCTTTCATACCATTATGGGGGTGTGCAGGTTTTACCTTTTTGTTTTGTTTTGTTTTGTTTTGTCTGTTTGGTGGTTCTAATCCACATTTGGTCAAATCAAAACTGGGGGAAAATTAGGATATCGCTTGCTAATTTGAATAATTTGTGCTGCAGCAGCAAATCGATGGTTAAAACCTGAACCTGGCGTCTCTTGTTTTTGGCACAGGTCATTTTAAGCGAGAATTGTCAAAAAGTAGAACAGATCTACAAGCTCTGTTATGTGGACTTGTAAGATTTCATTTTTCTGCTATTCGTCATACGAAAAAAAGTATATATATAGGGCTTAAGTGGTTAAGAGTGAAAGCTTTCTTTCTAGCCCTTATGGAAGGAAAAAGAAAAAGAAGAAAAATAGACAGGGAGGGAGGGAGGGAGGGAGGGAGAGAGAGAAGCTCAGTCTGAATTGATTTTCCCGTTACTTTCTGCTGTAGTTGAGTTACCATAGCAACGTGGTCAGATTCCCTCGGCCTCCTAGGGCAAGTGTAATTGTTGTCTCTCTTTCTCCCGTTTCTCTCTCTCTCTCTCTCTCTCTCTCTCTCTCTCTCTCTCTCCTTTTCTACATCATCATGAACACAAAAATCACCCTGGCCTCTCTGCAGTTGACTGTGTGAGAATTATTATCATCAGCCACCTTTCAAGCCTGATTTATAGAATACTTAGTTGCAAGTGTAAATAGCAGATATTGCTGTCGGGCAGAAGCCTCTTATCTCCATATTCAAACTTTTTGTGTTTTCTCGTAAATAGGCATGCTGAGATTCACCCAACTCATGATACCATTCCAATCACGATTCATGGTTCATGATTCATGATCTCACGATTTTTTAAACACAGAATTATTTTCCACAGAAATGACAGAAACATTATTATTTATCTTAACCCCCGCCCAGCTATTAATCAATACATTTTCATAACTTTTATTTAACTACATTGCAAAAGTAGCATACTTTTCATGTAAAAGTAATTAATAACTGTAAACAAACATGCTTTCTTATTGTTTAGAACCTACTGTAGCTACTAGGTTAACAACATGTACGCGCCCACAAGCGCGTCACTTTGCACATGCACGCACGTCGGCAGGCACATAAACATTTACAGTTGCGTATCAATAAGAAATGTATTAATTGTTTTGACAACCCCCTTCACAATGGTGAAGGCATGGTGCTTTTCTTTCTTCCTATGACTGTAGCTTACCATAACTCTCTTATGGCCCTATCATGGTACAGTCTGGTGTGATAAGCTATCACCGCGGTGTAGTCTTTTAAAGTCAGAAAACTACAACATTACGTCATTCGCCACGGTGAAGAGCTATCACCACGAACCTAGACATCTCTCCTCTGTTTTTACCTTCAGACATCTCCCCATCACCCCGTTCACCGATTGGTCGATCTTGACCAATCAGTGTGTCCCCTGGTTTCAGAGGCACAGAGGCGCAGTGATAGGACTTCACCGTGAGTCCGTGACTATGATGGCCTCCACTTCTTATCACATTTTTAGGTGATAGCTTATCACTTAAAAGTTAAGGTGATAGCTCTTCACCTCGGACTCTGATAAAGCCTTTACTCTGTATCTGTATCTTAAATGCTGTGCTGCCTCCGGCACCTAAATTTCCCTGTGGGATCAATAAAGACCTACCGTATTCTTTTCTTTTCTTTTCTTTTCTTTTCTATTCTATTCTATTCTATTCTATTCTATTCACAATATGATTGCTAGATTTAATTAAAACTAGCAATGGAACAATAGTTACAGGTGAGTGAGATGACTTGAGATTATTGTTACTGTCATCTGCAGTTATAATGTTTTTAAAAAGTATTCTACTTGTGCTCGGTGTCCAACATGTGTCAGATGTAATATGTTGCAGTGCTGTGTGCTGTGCTCTCTCTCTGACAGCCTTTGGACCGGTCCCAATCTGCTCTCCGTTTTCCTCCTGCAGATCAATGCTAATTAATACACATCTCCCTCAGGGTGGACAAGGAGGCCATGGTGAGAATAGAAAAACACATATACCGGTACATAGGTGGCTGGAGGCTGGGTTTTGCTCCAAACCAGTGGTTCTCTAACGTTTTCATGTAAAGGATCTAAAAATTCACAAGTATTTGGTGCCAGGGACCCCACCCACCACACAAGATTTGTGTTGTTACATTTCTATCTATTTTTTAACATTTGGGTATTAAGTGTTTCAAACCAGGAAAAGAAAACACTTATGCGACATCATGATATTACAATATCCAACAATATCTAGTATCATATCAAGATATTACAATATCCACCCATATAGTCTCATGTCACGATATCGATATATATCAAAATATTGCCCTGCCCTATTCACCTCACTATTCTCTCTCTCTCTCTCTCTCTCTCTCTCTCTCTCTCTCTCTCTCTCTCTCTATTTCTCGTCTACCCTCTTTTTTTCTCTCTCAGCCGCCATCTACCTCTGATGCACTATTAAAACAAGTAAAAAAAAAAGACTAAAGAAAATGGGAGACGATGTATTGTGAATGCCTGGCGGACAGATAGGCGCTGCATAACTAGCGGTTTCCTCTGAAGTAGGGAGAAATCTATTTGCTTGTGGAAGCTGCTTGCATAATCCTTTAGTTACAGTTGCCAGCTGTGAGCAAAGATATGGCGCTGAGGGATTTGGCATGAATATCATTGGGAGGACAAAGAAATGAAACTGATAAGTGTTCGTGCACAGGGTCCTTTGCATAATCCAGAGCTAACTCATAATCTGGATTCTTTTAAAATCATGCCCAAATGCAAGTAGAGGGAAAACATTATGGAAAACAGAATTTGTCCAAAAATAACCCCATGTTTGAAACTGGTTTGTGGTTCGAATCACTTTTTGATTTTGGAGAAATGAAATGCAAGCAATTAGTTTTCAGTACTTGCTGGTGAGTCTTAAACCTTTCATTTCCATTAAACCACCTTACGTCTAGACAAGCATCTTCAAAAAGATTTCTAACATTTTCAGCAATTTCTAAACTTTTATAAAAACAAACTATAATGGTAATTATAATTATAATTATAAAAAATGTACAAGCTTACAACATTGTAAGCTAACTAGACCAGGTCACCTGGTCGTGCCAGACCCGCAATGAAAACTAGTATGGCACTGAACTAACACATGAACACACAGGATTTAATAGTCTCAGCAACAAAGCGTAGTGAGCTTGTAGATCGGCTGTTTTCACTAGTATGGCACTGAACTAACACATGAACACACAGGATTGTATAGGCTGAGCAGCTGGAAATGTTTGTGAGCTTGTAGATGGGCTGAGGAATTTATAGTGTCAGCAGCTCGTCAGCCAACTCAACTCAGCTGGTCCTGTACAGGTGACGGCACTCAAGGCAATCAGCCCAGCAAGGGAAGGGAGGGGCAGATGAGCAGGCACACTGAGGAAAAGAGGGACAGGCACACTGAGGAAAAGAGGGACCGACAGACCGACAGACCGACCGACAGACCGACCGACAAAGCCTTATGTAGGCCGACCCCCTGGGTCTGGCAAATACTGAGCCATTGTCAACCTGCATGGGACACTCTATTTTGGGCATGTCATTATAGGCAAAACCTAAAAAAAGGTTCTGTTCAAAAATGTGCTGATCTACAAGCTCAGCTACAAGCTTGTAGATCAACTATTTTCTCTATTGTCAAGGGAAACATATATACTGCAACAAAGTATAAAACGGGGCTCAAGTGCTTAAAGACCAATCATACAGATTTGTTTTCACTGGTGCAGCCAAATGCTGCAACTGGTTTCCAAGAACTGTAGCCCAGTGGTTCTCAAACATTTTCATGCCAGGCAAGGACCCCCAAATCTGTCCAGAAGAGAAGTTTTGTGTTAAAAAATACAAAATGAAACACCAAACACTTGAACACACTGCTATTTTGAACACAAACTGTTCAAAAATAGCAGTTGTACAAGCTTGCAGCACGGCTTGAAGTGACACGCCGTGAGCTTGTATATTTTTCAATAGCCAACATATAAATGGATAAAGTGGTTAAAATGATTGTGACACTTTTAACTATTAACCAATTTGACTGAGGACCCCCTGTTACCCCCGCCCCCCAGGACCCCTGCTTTACCACTGCTGCAGCCTACCTCCATCCCTCTCGTTCTCCCTTATTTCTCTCTACCTCTCTCTCTCGCTCTCTTGCTCAATAAACAACCTGTACTGTGCAGCAATCAAGAAAGTTGTGTCACTCATCACCTCTCCATACATATCTGATCTTTCTTCTCGCTGTGCGTGTTGGTGCTGCGTTTGTTTGCTCTGCCTCTCCTGTCCTGGCGCCTGCTTTCTGAACCTCTGGGAGGTAATAATGGACAAGTGCTGAAAGCTCAGCTACTGCACTGGTTCTCAAAGTGGTGAAGTCCTGGGAACACCCAGGGGTCCTTAAGGGGGTTCCAGAGGGTCAACATCAAAATCACTACCACCGGCATAACCCTATATAATTTACAATTTTGGCATTTAGAAGACGCTTAATCCAGAGTGATTTACAGTAAGCAAGGTAAACACAAGGCAATCTGGGAACCCATATGCAAAAAAGAAGAAAAAAAAAGCCCTGTGCCTTTTGAATTTGCCTCTGGGTGCACCGCCCAATAGAATGTGGATTACTGGATGTTGGCCCGTTTGGTCCGCCCTCAGCCCTCCACTTTTGTCAAGGCTAGGGCAAGCGCTATAGCAAGTGCTATAGGTTAAGGTGGAGTCTGAAGAGGTGAGTCTTCAGATTACATTGGCTACAAAAGCCGTGTTTGTGTGTGTGTAGATCGGCTATTTTAGCCAAATGTTCACCCCAGAATAGGCATGCTTCAACTGATACAAATGAAATGATACGTCTTTGTTGAGAGCAGGGCAAATCAAAGCAACCCGGAGAAGCCTTGATGTCCATGCTCTTGGTTGAAGGACCTGTATGAGTCGGCGGCACATAGACGGGTTTTGATTTTTCCACAACATGGCTGCTGGTGGTTGTCTTTGGCCCTGTTTTTAACGGCGCGTCCCCACGGGCACAGACGGCATTAACATTTCATTATGCAGGGAGGATACAATAGAGTCGTACAAAGACGGGGATGTCTCAGCATCCGAGAGGGGGGCTAAAATATTGATGCGAATGAGAGGTAAATGGCTCCAAATCTGAGCAAAGAAGAGAGAAGAAGACGGGATGATGCGGGATGATGGTGGGCATCGCTTGTAGCCGGGGCTCCGAGGGCCTCGGGTGCATAATCAATGAAGTGAAGTGTGTGTTGTTATCCGCTGGTGTCGAGTCAACTGCACAGAAGAACAATCCTATTTTTACAGGGAAGACAGGTCTGTTGCTATGCTCTTTGAGGAGGACGGATATCGTCTCTGTCGGGTGGAGACCTCATATGTCCAAAACGGGTTGTTTTCAGGATTCAAAGTACGAAAAGTAGCAGATCTGCAAGCTCTGTGACAAGTGTGTCCTTTGTGTATAGTATGATCAAGTATGGCATTCATTTATGAAGAAAAAAAAACTAACGGTTTAAATAAGGACATAAGAGGTTTTGCCCGACAGCAACGATATGGGAGCTATTACATTATGTTCACACATGCACACGCGCACGCACGCACGCGCGCACACACACACACACACACACACACACACACACACACACACACACACACACACACACACACACACACACACACACACACACACACACACACACACACCCAGGGTGGACAGCTGCCGGCGCTAGTTGACATATTCTATTGGTTATTGATGATTAGAACCATTATGCACTCAAGGAGGAGGTTGTTGACACCTGCAGTAATAGACTCTGTAGGTGTTCATCTCTGCGAGGGGAGATGTGAATGCTCTAAGACTTGTGCTGTCTGGCAAAAGAATAGTTTATGTGAGGGAGTGTGCATCGAGTATTCATACTTAAGTTGTTTATTATTAACAATTTTGGTTATTGACTTCTTGACCTGCCAAAAAGTCATCACAAATTCACAAATGGACAGAAATACACTTCAGAAATAAACAAATTGAAATCAATTGAAATCTTAACCAAAATATGCATTAGGAAATGTGTAATTCAAAGGCAATGTTACATGAATAACGAATGGCTTTATAGTGAACTTATCACAAATTAGATTGTTTGTCTATTACTGCAGTATAGTGACATCTTTGAGTTGTTGTATTTAGACACACTGATTAATTCATGTCTACATGTACCAAGCTTACTTCACTGTAATATAATCATACAAGCAAGTCGATCAACGCGCCGCCGGACTGTGTTTGGACATAATCAGCCAGATGTGGCCCATTAGCCCTGTAGATTAGGAAAGAGTGAAGATGAATTTAATTTGCAGGTCCAGACACAGAATCTTCTCAGATTGAATTATTGCACGTGGAAATCTGGGTGCCTGCTGTGGTTCTGTCCAGCCAAAATAACCTTAACCACTTATGCCTATTATCAAAACTATTTACAAGCTCACTATTTTCACTATTTCTTCAATATTTCTTCAACTATTTCTTCAACGCACAAAGAGAAAGCTCCCGCACACTGTCTAGGAAGTGGGAACTAGCAAAAAATATATTTATTAATAAAACAATTTAAAAAAAAAGAAAAAATGACATGCCAATAAAAATACCATGCCATAGCATACCATGCCAGAATATACAGGTACACCAGGGTTAAAGTGGTTAAGTCTGAGTTCTACAGCCAAAGCCATATTTTAGCACCAGGCCAGGGGTCATCGCCATGTTGGCTTGTGGTGGACATTTTTGTCAAAATTCCATGTTTGCCACAGACATGGAAAATGAGTGGACACATAAACACATAAAGAGAACGACCATAACAGGTCTCTACTCTCTGAGTTATGGGGGTACAGTAACATGTTTGAGAACCACAGTACTAGTGGACTCATAATGTGCCATAGTGTTGTAGTAAATCAGTGTCATAGATATTCTGAAGAAAACCTGGTGACTTGACATTCAGTAATTGGGTCTTATGATCAAAATAAAACATTATAATGGTGTGTAAAGCAGAAAATCTCAAAATTGCCACGGACAAGGCCAAGTCTTTGCCATGGACACATTTGTCCCTGCACCAGATACATGATGGCAAGTTAAGAAATCCAAGGTTTTACAAGTGACAAAGTTATTGTCTGCTGAATTACAGATTGCATAACAAAAGGAGGCGGGCTTTTGTTAGTTGTTGGTATGAATGAAGCGTCTACGGGTACTGTGTGTACTGTAAAATAATGTGCATGTGTGCACCGTGCGGCGTGTCGGCATTATGCAAAATAGAAACGCAAACTGAGGGAGAAGAAGCAGCTTTAATCTTATACTTTCTTGTGTGTGTGTGTGTGTGTGTGTGTGTGTGTGTGTGTGTGTGTGTGTGTGTGTGTGTGTGTGTGTGTGTGTGTGTGTGTGTGTATTTGAGTGACACAGAGAGAGAGAGAGAGAGAGAGAGACAGAGAGAGTGGAAGTGAGAGTGTGTGATTGCGCTCATCATGCATGTGTGTCCATGTACAAGGAAGGTGATCAGGCTCTGAGCACAGACAGCTCTGGCCGCTGATAATAATGGTTATTTTCTCTCTCTCTCTCTCTCTCTCTCTCTCTCTCTCTCTCTCTCTCTCCTTGCTCAGCATTTGTGCCCAGGCCTCCTGGCAGATGGATGAGAGGAGATTACACCTTCTAATTGGTGCTGGCGGCTGGGGGGCGGTGCAGTTCAGTGTAGTTTAGTGCTGTGTAGTCTGCTTTTTATGTAGTGTGGATTTATGTAGTGTTGCTAGTAATGGTACTGTAGCTTTACTGGGGGTTAGGTGTGTGTGTGGTATGGGTACAGTAGTGAAGGGCATGTATGGCATAACAAAGCATTGCGTTGTAAAGTGTTCAGTGAAAGGCTAAGAGAGTGCATAATTTAACCACAGGACCCCGACTGTGGTATCCCTATTATGGGCAAAAAACAAACAAAGACAAAAAAAACAGGCAAACATTCGACAAACATAGCAGATCTACAAGCTCACAAAATGTTGTGTTGCCTGTAGATCATCCATTTGATGTACCACTAAGTAACTAAGTGCCAATATTTTTTGTGGAGGCAGCCCAGCTCTGATCTCTCTCTTTTATTTTTTACTTCATATTAGACTAGTATTTAAACAAAATGTTTGAATAGATGTAATTGAGGTTTGAAGGACCTATGCTTGTAGATCGGTTATTTTTTGTAAAGAGATTTCGTGTAGAGGGGAAAAAAGATGATCAAGCACAGTTGCAACTCAGGTTAGTTTTTCTAAGCATTATTGGGTTCAAGTCATTAAACCATAATATGGTGATGCTAACGCAACACATAAAGTAGCGCTATGAATTCAATGGTGTTTGTGATAAGGACTAGGCCTACTGTACCTGTAGGTTGGAATGCTACTCACAGCGTGCTGGGTGTGTACAGTGTGAATACATCAATGAAATGACCCATATGATGGATGAGGATGTTAATGTGTGACATTATTGGAGATGACAGTGTGGTCGGGTTTCATCTGATACGCCATACCTGCCTTACAGGGCAGGGTTTTCTCCCATAGTCCTTTGCATCACTGGCTCTCCTGCCGCCCCCCCCATTCTTCTGGAGAGAGAGAGAGAGAGAGAGAGAGAGAGAGAGAGAGAGAGAGAGAGAGAGAAAGAAAGAAAATGATCTCAGAGTGAAATATGACATGTCATTTTTTTATTTGCTGCATATATTTCACAAAGACGCCTGTGTTGCCACTCTGTGAGGACAATGTGCGCACGCATCATGTGGGTTTGTGTGTGTGTGTGTGTGTGTGTGTGTGTGTGTGTGTGTGTGTGTGTGTGTGTGTGTGTGTGTGTGTGTGTGTGTGTGTGTGCTTGCACGCGCACACAAACCATGTTATTTGGGTAACACACATGCACACGAATACATCCGTACTTGCAGGCACACGCACGCACACACACACATACAGTACACAGAGACCCTCACTCACTCACATAGACAGACATTCATCATACATCTGGATGCACATTGTGAGTCTGATCTATGTCAGTGCATGTCTGTGAATGTGTGTGCCAGTCTGCCTGTGTGTGTGGGTGTATGTATGTGTGTGTGTGTGTGTGTGTGTGCGTGCGTGTGTGTGCGTGCGTGTATCTGTGTGTGTGCATATGTGCGTACATGCGTGCATGTCTGTCATGTCTGATTACAGTTAACCCCTGTGAGGCGGCTGGTACAGCTCTCTTCTGCACCCCCTCCCCATCCCCCCATCATCCCCTCCATCTCTTTCTCTCTATTTCCATATCTCTCTATCCCTCTGTTTCTCTGATGTCTGTCTCCCCATCGCCTCCATCCGTCTGCCTCTGTTTTCCTCGATTCCTCCTTCTGCCTCTTCCCTCCACCCTCTGTCATCCCTCCATCCTGCTATTTGTATGGGTCTACAGTCTATACCAGGGGTCTTCAACAGGGGATCTGGGACCCCTAGGGGGTCCTCAGAGTTACTACAGGGCGTCCTCCAAATCTCCCATAACACTAGTGTCCATATTCTGAGAACTGTGGCTATTTTCGGCAGAGGTTTGGTGTAGAGGGGAAAAAGGGCAGTACAGAGTAAAAGGTCAAGTTTACACTGGACACGGAGTGTTTCAGATGTGTTTCATCTGATGCATATATTCTTTCCAAATCTCTTGTAATGTTGCGATTTCTTTAATTCACGTCTTGAAAGGCCAGAGCCTTCATGAGCAAAATTTGAATTTAACATCAGACTAAGCCTGAACCAAACATAATATTGTCTGTATACAAGCAAACAAGGTACAAAGACTGCTGGTTAACTTTGTTCAAGTTCCCCTTAACCTCCCAAAAAATATGTACCGGTATAATATCGACATTGAGCTCGTGTTTTGGTTGTATGATGGCAAAATGATCTTCTCTACAGTGTAGTACTGGGCAGCTAAACATGAGCTGTCCAGTGTGCATATTGTAGCCTACTACTGTATACTCACTGATTGACATGGGAACGGATTGAAAGTGGATATGATCCACTGCGTGCGGTGTGTGCAACAGCCATAATGCTCCCCACCCGATCTAGTCCACATCAGCTCTACATGCAGTGTGCAACAGCCTTACTGCTCCCCACCTCCCTCTCCCTGGATACAGCTGTACTTTAACTACTTAAAACCCTCCAGACTTAAGCTGCAGTTCATACTCCTTCTGACCTCAGGGCTCAGACAAGCTTTCCCTACTACATACACTGTAGTACTCGTAGAGTGACCTTGTAGATCGAATGTTTCTGGCCAATATTCCCCCCCAGAATGCTGGTTCAAGTGGCTAATTTCCCCATTCTCTTGTGCCACAACAATCCCTCTATCTTTTCATTCCTCTCTTCTTCTTCTTCTTCCTGCCTCTGCTGTCTTTCTGGCGGTGCAGTGGAGAATATGCCTCCCTCAAGGTCCCTCCCTCCCTCCCTCCATCCCTCCCTTGGGCAGCGTTTCCTTGGAAACAGTGTCAGAGTTGACTTGGGGGGGGTTGAGTGTGGGGGGGTGCAGATGGATGGATGCCCTTTATCAGCCTACAGCACAGGTCCATTAGAAGGAACCAGGGCTGGACCCCCCAACACACACGCACCCTCACACACCCCTCCATTTCTCACCCTAAATGGACTGCTCCATCCCACATGTCACACACACACACACACACACACACACACACACACACACACACACACACACACACACACACACACACACACACACACACACACACACAGAGACGCACACACACGCACAGACAGACAGACAGACAGACACGTGCACTCACACATGCAAGCACGCACTCACACACAAACACACACGCACGCACGTACGCACGCACGCACGCACGCACGCACACACGCACACACACACACACACATTATAAAGTGTTGTGAGCTTAATAGATGCGCTATTTTTGCATTTGAGTAAAATGTGTCGATAGAGTGTGGCAATTGTAATCCTACAGAGGGCATGTTTTGGGGCAAACACAGATGTTCGGATTGGAGTAGAACATTATTTCTATGCCAATCAAACAATTGAAACATCTGTGTTTGACCCAAAACATGGCCGCTGTAGAACTACAGTTGCCACCCTCTATAATGACCAAAATACGGACGCCAGGTTGAAACTGAGAAAGAGTGTAAAAATGTTCACATACATAGAACTGTCACGATCATTGAAATTTACTTGATGATTAATAGTCACACAAATAAAATTGTGGTTAACTATTAAATTGTGTTTTTTGCACTGGAAATTGGAACATTATGGCAGCTATGGCAAATAAATTATATTTATTTTAATACATATTGTCACTGTTGGGCAGAAACCTCTTATCTCCATATTCAAAAGCATCAAAAGTAGCAGATCCGGGGCACGGTGGCGCAGTGGTTAGCACTTCGCCTCACAGCTAGAAGGTCCTGGGTTCGATTCCCGCCGGGGGACACTGTGGGCGCTGGCGGAGTGTTCCTCCCTCCGCGTCATCGGCTCCCACACCCTAGGTGGGGTCGGCGATAGGGCCTTTCTGTGTGGAGTTTGCATGTTCTCCCCGTGACTCCTAGGGTTGATACCCTCACAAAAACATGCAGTAATCCTGGTCTCAAATAATGCCTCCCCCTGGCCAGCCGGGGCGCCTGATGGAGGGGAAAGGAACTGGTTGGAATAACGTGTTCCTTCCACGCGCTACGTCCATCCCGGGGAAATCCCCCCTGTCAGGTGAAAAGAAACAACTTGGACTACTCATGCATTGAAGGAAGCATGAGGTCAGTCCGTTGTCTCCCCAGGTGAGGCAGAGGGAGAGCAGAGCCCAGGATTACATAGGCAATTGGCACTGGGTGAAAAAGGGTTGCAAAATCGTGGGATAAAAATTATAAAAAAAAACAGTAAGACTCCCTAATCGGGAGATGGTCGCTTATCTCCACAAATAGGGCAAAAATTTGTTTTTCCAAAATCTCCCTGATCCATGTTGATGACATGAGTGTAGACATACTGTGTAGTGATTTTCGTGATTTTAGGGCAAAATCTCTAGGAGCAGTGTCCAAAAATTTGTTTTTAAAAATCGGCCTGAAGGTGGCGCTATATGGGACAGATTCATGTTGATGGGATGAGTGTAGACATACTGTGTAGCGATTTGCGTGATTTTACGGCAAAAACTGTAGGAGCAGTGGCCAAAAATGTGTTTTAAAAATGGGCCTGAAGGTGGCGCTAGAAGAGGGCCATGTGAGAAATGAGGGGTGGGGTCTCCGCGTTGCCTTGGCAGACGAATAGGTACCGGCCCCGGCTCTCCCGGACGCTCCCAGCCCGAGTTACGGCATTTTATGTGAGCTGCAGTGGAGGGGGTCCTCCACTGGGGGCGTCACCACTTTTGCATCCATTCTGGAGCACCAGGAGTGGGTGGTCCCCAGGAATTCCCCGTGAGCAGCCCCGTTGGGGTGGTCATTTGGTCATTTTTGCACATTTGGTCATTTTTTACACCTGGGGGTCCCCCAGGGACCTGGGGGTCCCTGGATCTCCGGGGGTCCTTGGAGGTTGTAGTTTGGCAGGTAAGGAGTGTGTGTGCAAAATTTGGCATGGATGGGGGCAACGGTTGTGGATATATGAGCAGGGCAAAAGTGTGACGTGTGACGTGTGACAGACAGACGGACGGACGGACGGACGGACAGCCCGTGGAGGTTTTGATAGTAAATGCTCCCTACGGTCGCAATAAAAAAAAAGTAGCAGATCCGAAAGCTCGAAATGCAGTGCGAAGCTTGTGCTGTTTTTTTTATTTTATTTTAATACTGAAAAGTAACAGTTTACATACAGTAATGAGGTTTCATGATGTACAAAAGAAATGACTGACAAGTGTAATAACTTTATCATTTAAATCTATACTATAATTTTGCGAATGTCTGAGTGAGTGAGTGAGTGAGTGAGTGAGTGAGTGAGTGAGTGTCTGTCTGTCTGTCTGTCTGTCTGTCTGTCTGAAACAGCGTTTCTCCTCAGTGGCTGAAGCAATTGATCTGAAATCGCATCACCATTAGCATATGAACACACCTAACATAACTGTGAAGCCCGTTTGTCACTTTCACAAATCATATACTGTATATTAGCATTTTTATGGTGTATCTACTATCTATTCTGCATCTAGCTTGAGGCACATCTATTCTGCATCTAGCATGAGGCAACATGTTTAACCAGCTCTCTCTCTGTGTGTGTGTGTGTGTGTGTGTGTGTGTGTGTGTGTGTGTGTGTGTGTGTGTGTTTGTGTGCAGGCAGGCGGGTGTGTGCGCAGGCGGGTGGGCGGGCGGGCTGGGGGGGGGGGGGGGGGGGGGGTGTTAGCCATTAAACGAAACGGGTGTTTCTTACATTGATGCTCCTACATATTATCATGCAAGCACCAGTTAAAGTTACTTTCCATCCCTCATATACTGTATGCACAGTGCACATCCCATAACCCACACACTGCACATCATTTTGGAGCTCATATCTTTGAACGGGTAAGGGCTAGTTATTATAAATTGTGAAAATAGCCAATCTATTCTGAGCTTGTAGATCTGCTAACATTTGATTGTGAGTCAAATGAACACTGTGGATTGTGTGCTGTGCTGTGCTGTGCTGTGCTGTGCTGTGCTGTACTGTACAACAGTACTGTACTGTACAGGCTCTCTCATCATTGACGGATTGGAGAGCAATTCCGCTCGAGTCTATATTCCCTCCCTGTGTCCTTGGATCAGGAACAAAATGGAGTCTGGTGTTTTTTTTTGTGCTTTCTGTGACTCTATATGTGATGTAACTGAACGTATACCAAACATACTATACAACGAGGTCTAAGCCAGGCCAGCCTGGATCAAGCATTATACTATAGGGCTGGATGCTATGGACAAAATCAAATATCAATATAATGCCAATATATAGATATTGTGAGGATAATATCGTTTTGTGATGATAATGTCACCCCCCCCCCCCCCCTACATTTTCAGAAGTAGCAAAGATAGCAGATCTCCAAGCTCACAACACGTGGCAGTACAATGATGTGTAAGCTTGCCCTATGTTTCTATTGCTCCCATAGTAGCCCACATTACAAACATAACCATCGGTCAGTGTAACATCCCACAAGAATCCAAGATGGCGAGAGTAATCCCTCTATATAAAAAAGGAAGCAAATTAGAACCTGGCAACTACCGCACTGTTTCCATCCTTTTCTCCATCTCAAAGGTTATGGAGAGATTAATCCAAGAACAAATCAACAGCTACCTCGCCGAGCATAAACTGCTGTTTGAATTCCAATCTGGCTTCAGAACGTCCCACTCCACTGACACATGTCTACTGCATCTGACCGACTACATCAAACGTGAAGTAGACTTGGGCAAATACTGTGGCATGGTCATGCTGGCCTTCCAAAAGGCGTCCGACACAGTAAACCATTAAATTCTACTGAATAAACTAAGGGCGATTGGTTTTGATGGCACATCAGTAAACTGGATGAAATCCTACCTTGAGGGAAGAGAACAAATGGTTGACATCAATGAAACCATGTCCTTGTCCTTGAGCTGTGGCATTCCTCAAGGAAGCATTCTAGGGCCTTTACTGTTCCTCCTTTACATTAACGACATGAATGCTGCCTGTAACTCCTATAGTGAGATAAATGTAAACAATTTCAAGGTCAAAGTTGATGACACAATAATCTCTAGCAAGGAAGAGATTACCTATTTGGGGTGTATTCTTGACAAATACCTGTCTAGTGATAGCATGGCAACAACGGTGATCAAAAAAGTAAATCAAAGAACAACATTCTTGGGCAGAATCTCCACTTTTGTCAACAAAAGTGCCCTCAGGACTCTTGCTTTGGCCATCATTCTGCCCCTCTTAGACTATCCTAGCACCTCCTGGTGCTCCAACATCAAAATGCCACTAAAGACCAAGCTCCAAACCTCCCAAAACAAACAAATTCGACTACTCGACCTGGGGCCCATGACCCACGTTTTTCCCACACATTTTGCTAGCCTAAGATGGCTCAGGGTAGAAGACAGGGTTAAACAACAAAAAATGGGATTGGCTTTCAAAATAGTCAATGCAACTCTGCCCTCAATCCAGCTTCTAAAATGTATTATGGGCATGTCATAAAAGGCGAACACACAAAATTAGCAGATCTATAAGCTCACAATTATCTATTTCTACGAGAGAGGAGTGCCAGAGGGTGAGGCATAGTTTGAAAAATTTCAGACTGCGGCGGAAAACAGGGAGCGAGTTTGTTGCATAGCTTGGAAGGTTCCAACAGAATTGTTGTGTGCTGATCTGAGTGAGTGGCATGGGTTGGATCATATCCTCAGATGTGAGATTTCACAGGTGCAGTCGGTCGGTTTCTGACAACATTTGAGGTGAGAAATGAAATAGACCATGCATTGCTCACTATTGATTCATTTCTACTTTACCGTGTAAACCCATTGAAAACCGGGAAAGCGTCTGTGTAATTTTAGACTTTTGTGTTGGCTATTAAAAAAATAACAGATATACAATCTCACGCAGCGCTACGAGCTTGTACATCTGAAAACTTTTTTTTTTAAATCTTGAAAGTGTGTGAACTACTGATTTCGAAGGCATTTGTAGAATGGGATTCAGGTCTTCATGGGTTTAAATGTGTTAACACTATACACTAGCATGTCTGTTCTGTTGTGATCCAACCACGCAGTAACATATTTTACTAATGACTATTCTCTCTGACCAATAACTACGGTAGTCTGAAGTGTTTTCACCTTACAGTTGTGGTTTCCCGTAAGCTCGCTTGGAACCTTGTAGTGAAAGACGGCACCATATGCCTGTTGACCAGATGCTGATGTGACATGTCTGTACCGTAGCCACATGTTTAGAGAGTGCATACTGTACACATACAGTATACAGACATGCATGCACGCATACTTATGCAGGTGCAAAAACAACAAACAATAAGTAAACATGTGGGCATGTGCTGTAGGGCAGGGCAGACACAAGGCACACGCACGCATACACACACGCCAGCATTGACCTCTCTCTGCCTCTCTTCTGGGGTCACGGTCGGAGGAGAACGCAGCAAAACAGCATCCAGACAGCCAGTCAGTTAAAGATCAATGTGCACCTCACACACACACACACACACACACACACACACACACACACACACACACACACACACACACACACACGCGTGTGCACACACACACACACACACACACACACACACACACACACACACACACACACACACACACACACACACACACACCGCAGCATGATGTCTTTAAAGTAATTACCCAGGGCTTGATCCGGCCAGAGTTTAGTAGCATGTGGTAATCCATCCAGGCAGCATATGGGAAGCAGGGGAATTAGTGTACCACAGGAAAATAAAGAAATTAAAGTGTCCTGATGGAAGAGGGGACATTATGCTTGTCTGTGACCTCTCCATGGGTGGAGTGGTGTGTGTGTGTGTGTGTGTGCGTGTGCGTGCGTGCGTGCATGCGTGCGTGCGTGCGTGCGTGCGTGTGTGCGTGTGTGTGCATGTGCGTGCATGTGTGTGTATTTAATGTGGATTCATTTATTGCTATTTGGTATGAAAACCTCCAGCTCATGTCCGTCTGCCCGTCTGTCTGTCACACCTCATGCTCTTCTGACATCACAGTTATGTTGCAAATGAATGGCCAAGACAGAATTCATTTGCACTGACCTGTTCAGACATCACAATGACGATTCGACCAGCTCAGTGTTCTCAACGGGCCTGAAAATTAAGGCCTGGCTCTAACTGGGCCCCAACTGGGCCCCAACTGGGCCCTAACTGGGTTAGCATACATTTTACGCCCTACCCGGCCCAAAAACTTCAATATATGGACATTCCCAGATGATGCCCTGTTAGGGGCTGACATGATAAACACCTATCTGCCAATCTGTATGCAACTTGAACGAGTCAGCAGAATTGAACTTCGCACCGATCGGCACGGCCACTCGCTGGCCTAACAGTTCGCTTCAAGTACACTTCAGATGGCTTTAAGCGACGCAACCTGAAAACGACGCAACGCAAAAGCGACTAAGCGCTAAAGCGATGAAACGCGAAATCGACACAACGCGAAAGCGACTGAAAGCGATGCAATGCAAATGCGACGTGTTTAGAGCTTGTAGATCTGCTACTTTTGCTGTTTTTTTTATTTCAATCCTGAAAAGTAACAGTTTTGGAAATATGAGGTTTCCACCCGATGGAGACTTCTATGTTTTTGCGAATGCGTCAACCATTACTTTGGGACTGAGGCAGGGTCAGATTTTGCCCCAACTTGTCACTATAATCTGACTTTAGAGGAAGGATTATATGTTGTCAGGTTGAGGTTGGGGTTGGGAGGGGGGGGGGAATCAAATGACACCTATGCCCTTGAAAGGGTGTGATTTTATTTCATAAAAGGGGACGTTAGACCATAATCAGATAAAACAAAAAATATCAGCTAACGGTACTTGATCAGAGGCAAATCAACTCCATGCAGCCAGCATCATGCCCTAATTTGGATAACCTTCCCCCAAGAGTGTTAGTAAATTGATCTGACTGCCACGGCGCCCGTACTTCCCACAAATTCACATCCAATCTGTACAACCCCCGTCCCCCGTCCCCCAAGCCCTCCCACCTCTCACCCCCACCCCCCAACCCTTTTTTTGGCATCAGGGTATCTTTTCCTGGTTGATTTGCATCAATAAACCTCAGTAAGCAAGGCATTGTAATGCCTAATTGGGCGGTAATGAGCTGTCGCATTATGCAGAGTGCCGAGGTTCAAGCTTATTAGTTGCTTGGTTGCCCATAACATTTTCCTGTCTACCTCTCCCCACTTCAACGCTACACCATTGTCAACCAGATCGCTCTCATTTCTCTCTCGCCTCGATCCTTGTATCTACGACTCTGCTTTCTCCGTCTCCTTCCATGTCGGTTGTTCTCTCTCCCTCCAGTCTGTTCTCTCCCTCTCCCCTTCTTTAGCCCCCCCTACTTTCTGGCCTCCTTTCCATTTCTATTTGTATTTTATCTCTCCCTATATCTCCCTCTCTCTCTCTCTCTCTCTCTCTCTCTCTCTCTCTCTCTCTCTCTCTCTCTGCTGTTCTAAAAATAGCCTCCCATTATCCAGGAGGCCGGGTGGTGTACAGCGTGCCAGCAATCAGCATGGCGGCCTTGCACATCAGGAATCACAATAGCTGTCATTCTGCTAACGCTAGCTAATAGAATTCTCTCGGCAGCATTACTCTGAGCCTCGCTAGAGCCGAGCAAAATGGAGAGCTATATTCTGGGCCTAATCGAAAATTAAATAAAATAGGGGTACCATTCGTATTCGCTTATATGCTGTCAATCACTGAGCTAATGCAACGATACCTCCTACGCTTTAGGAGGTAGGTAGCTAACTATTCGTCTATCTAAGTACCTCCTAGGCGCAAGGAGGTAGTTAGCTAAGTTTTCACCGAGCTAAGTCTCCAAAGCACCGCTGTAGTGGATAGCATAATATTTTGAGGATAATCTAGAATGAAAGTGCAGTTTTGGGTTGTGAATGGAATGGGGTTTGCCTGTTGCTAAAGGTGATATGTCTAGACAATGAACACATTATTGAACCTCTGCATCACTAGGGAAATCACTGGCAATTTTAGGTTGCAGTATGTAACCCATTAAAACCGGGAAAGTATGTGTCATTTTAGATTTTTGCATTGGCTTTTCAATGATGGCAGATATACAATTTCACAGAGAACTTGTACATCTGCTATTTTTGAACATTTTTTAAATATCTTGAAAGTGTCTGAACTGCTGATTTAAAAGGCATTGGTAGAAGGGGTTCAATATGAACAAGGTCATTCCTTTGCGGACTACTGCTGGATTTGCCAAAACACAAGGCAACCATGATGACTGTTAGTGAATGGGCTTTATGCTTTGATATACTTTGTTGATCGGTGTCCCTCAGGGCTCTATACTTGGTGCCCTCCCCTCCTTCTTTCCCCCTCTACACCAAATTATTATTATTTTTTTCACCAGAAATAGATGATCTACATACAAGCTCACGGCACGTGATATGTTGTGAGCCATTTTCCCCAATGTTAGGCTTTTTTTGTGCCAAATGTCCAGAATATGTACTGTACAGTAGTTAACCTACCGTTCACTAATGAACATGCTTTTATTTTTTTTTACCCATACTAGAATACAAGCCAGCATAGATATAACCACACAGTACTTGTGATAGCCCTTGAATTAAATGATGTCAAATTATAACCAAAAGGCCGACAAATTAGCTGTGGATGAAGAGAAAGGCACTCGTTAGGCGTCCGTGTGTTCACCTCAAAGACCCCATCCAAAGACATGAGTCTCCTGGGTCCCCGGCGTGTTGTCTCTGGGGGCCCGCAATTAAGCAGGGAGTCTAGAGTACGGCATGTGTGTGCCCACGCACATGGTGTATGTGTGTGTGTGTTGGTGTGTTGGTGTGTGTTGGTGTGGAGGTGGGACTGTTAAGTGACATTTTCATCTTCTGACGGATCGCAATATGAAAGAGGAAGAAAAACGTGCCTCGAGGCAACTGTTGACATTGCGTGGTGAGCCGACGCTGCGTGCGTCTTTGTATTGTTCTAATGTATTTATATAGCAATGCTAAACGCCGAACACGGTTCCACATTCATCTACATAAAGCAGCACTGTGTTGCCTCAGGGTAAAACACTCCCCCCCCAACCCCCATCGCACACACACACACACACACACACGCACGCACACACGCACGCACGCACGCGCGCACACACACACACACACACACACACACACACACACACACACACACACACACACACACACATACGTGCGCGTGTGCATGCAGATGAGATCGTTTAGCACCCCCCCCCCCCCCCAACTCCTCCACTCCCTCTGCTTATACAGCGCCGATTCCTCCGTTCACTTGTCACTTGTCATTGGCAAAAAGGCAAGGCGCCATATGCCATTCTGTTTGTAAGTGGGACCACCCCCTGTGTTGTCTGAAACGCACACACAAATATACTCATGCATGCATGCACGCACACACACACACACACACACACACACACACACACACACACACACACACACACACACACACACACACACACACACACACACACACACACACACATACTCTAGCCTACATGCACATACTCACACACACATTCGCATGCACACAGTACAAAGTACTGTACATAGAATTTTCCCATCACAGTCAAAGACAACGGCGGGGAGCGCTTCCCCTCAGCAAACGACTCTGATGATGAAAGCGAGTGTTTTCAGCCTGTGATTTCTGATGTACACCGTGGATGTGATCAGAGAGGCATCACGTCTCTCTCTCTCTCTCTCTCTCTCTCTCTCTCTCTCTCCTCTCTCTCTCTCTCGCTCTCCTGTCTGCATAATGTAGTTGGTTTCCATTTCCCCCTGCTGTAAGGGGGCAACACTCACAAAAGACAAGAAGTTTCCAGCTGCTTGCTCAATCTCTCTGAATCAAGGGGCTATTTAACCTGGGAATAGAGACGTCTGCTGTTATTTTATTTAAAATTGCCAGAGCTCTGGGATTGTCAGCTGGGTTGGCAAATTAACATCCGCCACCGGCAAAATGCTGGAGGCTGTGTCTCATATCTTTATAACCGTTCTGTACGGTTTGTACATAGAGTAAAATCCTGTGTTCATTTAACACTGAGCCTTACGGGTCCATTTGGTTACATTCGTACACTTTCAGAGTTACAGTAAATGAACACTCCAGATTTTACTGTGTACCAAGATTTGGAGGTCATATTGGAATAAAACAAAACATGAATATCATTTAAAAATATATACTAGAGAAGTTTGGAATTCAAGCCCCTGTTGCCTGAATACTTAAGGCATTGTCTTTTCTATTATACAGGATAATAGATCTCTTGTAGATTCTGATGGTCATCATTCAAAATCAACTGTATTGCAAATTTCCAATATATCATATAATGGCCTCTAATCATGATGCGTATTGAATCATGGGGTTGTATACCCAGGTTGTATACCCAGCCCTACACAATACTGTTGTACACCAAAGTATATAATAGAGTTTGAGTGGTTTATCAGACAATAATTTAGTCAATTATTTTTTCCCTTCACATTAGTTAGTTGATACAGTATATCGTCTCTGACGATATACTGACAATATTCATATAAGTCCAAAACTGACAGTTACTTTTCAGGATTCAATTTAAGAAATAGCAAAAGCAGCAGATCAAAACGAGTCACCCCACACCGCGTTTCGAGGTTTGCGGATCTGCTACTTGTGATAGTTTTGTGTGACACTGTAGTATGATGATCAGGTCGCAAACACACAAAAAGTTAGAATATAAAAGGTTTCTGTCCGACAGCAACAATATAAAAAAGATAATGAAACAAAAAACGAAAAAAGCAATCGATAGAATAATCAATAAACAAAATAATTGATAGTTGCAAGCCTTAAAACTTACTGGCTGGCTTACCTAACAACTGGCCAAACAGACTAGTCTAGTGACTTACTAATTGACTGACTGACTGACTGACTGACTGACTGACTGAATGACTGGCTCCCCCACTCATTCACTGAGTCCATAGCTTACTGTCTGCTGACTGACTGATTGACTTGCTGTCTCGCTGACTGACTCATGTGTCACTGGATGGGTTTCACACAGCCGAGGATCCCCCTGTGCTGTCATCAGCACCCTCTAATACGCTCTCCACTGACAGGCACATTTCCATTTTTTCCCATTAGCTCTCATATGGAAGGAGATATGCCTGGATGGGATTAGACTTGTGGCTCTCTCTCTCTCTGTGTGTGTGTGTGTGTGTGTGTGTGTGTGTGTGTGTGTGTGTGTGTGTGTGTGTGTGTGTGTGTGTGTGTGTGTGTGTGTGTGTGTGTGTGTGTGTGTGTGTGTGTGTGTGTGCATGAGTGCGTGTTGAAAATTAAAGATCGACAATGTGTTTCCCCCACCCAACCAGTTCATATCATTGCCTGTCCAAATTGACAAGTGACTATTTGCAAGACAATCTGTGGCTTGATTCCGTCAATGTCTACAATTGTACAGATCCCATAGATAATAAACAGTTTAAGTTTGGTATAAAGTGAAAAATCTTCTTTGTCATGTCCCTGTAGGCTGTATGCCAATGCTCCATGTGCAATGTCAGATCGATTGGTCAGTTTTGATTGATCAATTTCAGATCACACTGAGTGCTACTGTTGATTCTTGCTGACATAATTGATGAGACCGTTCTGTAATGAAAGCTTCTGTGCTTTATCGACTATATACACACACGTCGACGTCGTACACAAAGAATGTTTAGTCCAGCTTTGCAGAGTCTACTGCTTGCTACATTATGCGTTTACATCAAAGTTGTCTAGAACTTTGCACCAGCGAGCCAACTGTCTCTTCCTGCGTTCTCTCATTGTGTGTGTGCGTGTGCGTATGGGTGTATGTGTGTGTGGGTGTGGGTGTGTGGTCGTGTGTGTGTTTGTGTGTGTGGACCTGATCCAATGGGTCCAGTGTGCTAAAAAGAGGAAAGCACAATTAGACATTTGAAAAGTCCTGATCTATGAACCCTGCTGGCGCTGCTCCCACCATCTCCACTGACAGGAGTTTTCCCAGCATTTCCCGGAATTTCCCCGGCTGGAAGAACACGTTATTCTAACCAGTTCCTTTCCCCTCCATCAGGCACCCCAGCTGTCCAGGGGGAGGCATTATAGAGACCAGGATTACTGCATGTTTTTTGGGAGGTTACCTACCCTAGGAGACATAGGGAGAACATGCAAACTCCACACAGAAAGGCCCTTTTGCCAACCCCACCTAGGGTATGGGCACTGATGACGCAGAGGAGAGAACCCCCAGCGCCCACAGCGAACCCCCAGGCCCTTCTAACTGTGAGGCGACAGCGCTACCGACTGCGCCACCGTGCCCTCCTAGACTAGATATAATTTGAGTGGAAACCTATGTCAAAATTCCAAAGTAGCAGATCTACAAGCTCAAAACGATGCTTTTGTGTGACGCTGTAGTACGGTATGATCAGGTAGGGCGTTAATTCACAGAAAAACATAAAAGCTTAGAACAGGGGTCTTCAACGTTTTCAGGCCAAGGACCCCTTAGTCGAGAGAGAGATGAAGCAGGGACCCCCACAACCCATACCATATAGTTTCATAGTTTGATGGCACAATCATCAGTGTATTTTGGATTCATGTCAATTTGTGTTTTCAGATATTTAACCACTTGAACCGTCATTACCTACTGTAATAAAATTGACCTTACACTCTGTACTTAGTCTGCTCTTTTTCTCCTCTACACCAAACCTCTTTGCCGAAAATAGCCGATCTACAAGCTCACAACGCCTCGCAGCTGTGAGCTTGTAGATCAGCTATTTTGGCTACAGTTCTCAGAATATGGACACCAGGGTTCAAGTGGTTAATATAAAAAAGGAGAAAAAAAGTTTCTATCACACAAAGATTTGGAGATCCCACTGTAGTAACTCTGAGGACCCCCTATGGGTCCTGGACCCCCTGTTGAAGACCCCTGGCTTAGAACATGGAGATAAGACGTTTCTGCCCGACATCGACGATGTAAGGTGTTGTCTTTTCCAGGTTTTAAATCACTTTTAAGCCTAGCTTGTTTGATAAATGTCACGAGAAATGAAACAAACGCACACACTCTCAGAGTTAAACGAACACTGGGGATTTTAGAGTGCAGTCAGTGTGTCACGCCAGCTGAGTTTGAACATATTCTGCTCTATTTATCGCAGGTTCTGCAACCCTCTCTCATTTGATTTTCCTTTCATCTTTGCCGTTGCACGTTTTCCCCTCTCACTACCCGTCTTCTTCCTAATCTCAAATACCCCCAGGCTAATTAATGTTGTAAAGGACTTTTTTTTTTTTTTTGCAACATTTTTCAAATGCTATTTGGCTTTCCCCTGCGGCTGTGCTGTCTCCTTGCATCTTTATTCCATAATAACTAGATAACGAGGGCTTTTGGATATTCACGTTATCAACATTTATAAATTTGATCTGTCTGACGTATAATTTCAGCCTAGAAGTACAATTATTTTACGTGCGTATGCCATTTTACCCATGCATATTAATATACGTATGTTCCAGGCAGTTTAAACCACATACTGTACACATATACCTTGTCTTTTGCTTGCACTTGCTTGCTGTATTTTTTTACAACGCTATAGAAGAAAATTATTTCATTTGCAATTGTACAAAAATGTAATTGGAATTAGGCTTTGTTGATCCCTGCAGACACATATTCTGTTAGATCACGTAGTCATCATGTCGTTCAGAGTGCCGACTAGTGACCTAGCAGTGCAGTCTGTGGTTCAGTAATTTGCTCAAGGGCGCTCGGGCAGTGCTGGTGGGAGCCGTGCTGTAGATTGGAACACGAGCCATCATCCGGTCACCACTTCACACTGGGAAAGCATCCTCATGTGGGAACCTCTTGGGGCATCTGTGGTTGCATCTGTGGAGTGTGGCAATTCTCCAGAAGGAGTCACCAAAGTCAAGCATAAATGATGGGTACCACTGATGCTGCAGGCCGCCCCAATCTCACACTGTCATAGTACTACTAATCAACACAATACATGTTGGTTATTTTAATTAGGGCTTGGTACTTTAATTCAATATGGCCATACTGACCTTAAACGCTTATTTTTGCAGTGAAAGCACCTTACGGTCAGGGTCACATGTCCTTGAATTCTTGATTGAAAATCTTGGAAACCTATTCTCTTTATTTTAGTGGAAGGAACACGTTATTCCAACCAGTTCCTTTCCCCCAGGCATTATAGAGAACAGGATTACTGCATGTTTTTTTTTGTGAAGGGTATCTACCCTAGGAGACACGAGGAGAACATGCAAACTAGGGGTCGACCGAAATTATAAAACCGAAATTATGAACCGATATGCATTTTAAGTAAAAAAAGAAAAAAATGTATCCCCCAATTTGAAATAGTGGTTTTTAATTTATATATTTTTCCCATCCTAAATGTCTAGAGGCTCACATCTAGTCGCCACATACTAGAATAGCGTTAAAAACGTATTCCGCAGCAGGAAATCGGTGAAAATCAGTAACCAAGATGCAAAAAATATATAAATAATAATAAAAAAGATATCGATTTTTTTAAAACTTTTTTTCCCGATATCGATATTTTGCGATATTAATACATGTTATGAATATCAACTTCGATTATCGCCCGTAATCGGTCGATCCCTAATGCAAACTCCACACAGAAAGGCCCTTTCACCAATCCCACCTAGGATATGGGCACTGATGACGGAGAGAGAGAACACGCCCACAGCGCCCCCCTGTGGGAATCAAATCCAGGACCTTCTAGCTATGAGGCGACAGCACTACCGTGCCCCTGCCTCTTTATTTTAGTTTAACGTGCCGCCCAACCCCACCTCTCGTGTGGCATCGTAGTGTATTTGTGTAAGAGGATGTGCAAATGCACACCATCCCTGTGTCTTCAAGTATCCATGGTAAAGGCAGGCATGTTTGTCACCTCCCAGCTGTTCTTGTCAGTCTCAGAGCTGCATTATAGTGGAAAGGTCATCCACACCACAGAGGGGAGCGTTCACATTGCAGACCACCTGCAGAACTGTTTTGGAAGAAGATCTAGGAAGAAAGCCCATCCACTCTGGTGTTAAGAATTGATAAGATATGAAGTGGTGCAAATGTACCATCTGTGGGCCCCTACAACTGATCATTTTGCCCCATAGTCACGGTATGAATTGGACCCATTCTTCTATGTTCCAAACATTCTGACTTTTTTTTTATTTTATATTTTATTTTTCAGACAGACCAACTGTCAACACACTGTTTATACATTGGCAAAGCTTGGAATGTAGTATCTTGTCTATTAAGGATCTTTGATTCAGCCCTGTCTCCGATGGTCAGAGGCCAATTGTGTAGGCTTGAGGGAGTAAAAGTACAGTAAGTTTGTTTATTGATCTACACAGTTTGTTAGCTATAGCCTATGGAGAGGCAAGGGACAGACCGATAGACATAGAAATGGGAGGTTTTTGAGCATCCTCATTTTACCCACTATCTCTGTGGCCTGTGGGTCTCATGTAGAGTTGGGCTGACTAAGCTTCATTACTGTAACGACACTATCTTATGGGAGGAATGGCAGGCTTCCAGTTGGCTCTATCAACCTGTCAATCACTCCCCTCTAATCTTAGCTCTGCCCCTTAGTGCTGCCCATCACTTCCTGGCACAAGTGGAAACAAGGCCATTCTGTCTGCCTGATTCCCGGAGAATGGATAACGGACTTAATGGACGGCCTGCTCAATTATGCAACACAAGACGGTTGTCTTGTCTTGTGTTGTTGTTGTTGCAGACAAAAAAGAAGTGCTCTGTGGTCTGAAGTGTGGACTATAGGTGTACACACAAAGGTGATATGGGTGTTTCAGATGTTTTGGACACGCCCATTTAAAATATACAGTATGTCCAAAAAACACCTACACCACTGCAAGCGTGGCATAGGGTCAAATACGACCGGCCATGTTGGAGGGTGAGAAGCAGTATTAATTTCGACAACTGAAACCATGAGGAAAAATGTCGACTAAAAACTACTAGGCGGCTTGCACCAACACGGTTTAAGCCTTAAACTGGTTTAAATCAAGGTTTATCTTTTAATCAGCTTGCACCAAACCTTAAATCTAGTTTTCATCAATCAGGCTTAGTTTTAAACCATCCTTTTAATCTTGGTTTGAATTTCCACTGTAAACCTGGATTACTGTTAATTCTGTTGCACCACTACTTTAAACTTTGATTTAAACATCAGTAAGGGATTAATTTTAAACCTGCTGTAGAGGTGGTTTAAATGCAAACATGCCATTGACATGAATGGGGGTCCCCCTCCACAGAAGGAAGCCTCACAGCCAGCCCTGCAGGCTTGCATCTGTAAACTGCAGACAGTGTTTCACAGCTGAAAACAAACATCTCATCATATTGTTGTCTTCAATACATCCTTGTAGTACTGTACATCGGCTATTTTAAATTAGCGAACATTTAAATATTTACAGGGACATAATACAGACATTTGTTATGGAAGCTTGTGGACTTCCCAAGCAACATGGAGACGTTTTAATTTTCGAAATCGCTTCATAATTGACTCAAATGTGAATGTGATCAAAACTGTGGTCTTTTCTTGCTTCCTTTCTAGCCGCGCATCGCATCGCCGCACCGCACCGCACTGTGTAGCGTCCGAGCGTCACCGTCGTATGACGGAGCGTTATATTTTTTGTTTTGTTTTGGCTGCAGGCGCTCTTCTTAACATAGGCCTGCCCACATTCTCCTAGAAGTGAATAAAAAAGTAACGCTAATGATATTAGGCTCAAGAGAATAGCCCAATAGCATATTCAAGTTTGTTTACATCGAAATCCAAGATGGAGGACATTTAAACCATGAATTAATCACAGTTTATGGTTTTAATCACAGGTTAAGGGTTTAATCACAGATTTGTTAAGCAATGCTTAAATGTAAGTGGTGCAACGCACCTAGATTTAAAATAAAACCTAGATCAACAAACCCTTGATTAACCCTAAACTAAGATTTATTTAATCCCTTTTGGTGCAAACCGCCAGACTAATATTTTGACAATTTTGTCAACACATAAAAACTAGACTAAAATGTTAGGTAGAACTGGTGGAGAAGGGATCCAGTGGAACTAAAAGACAAGTCATTTTATGCACATTTTATGACAAGCTCACAACAGGTCCGGCCGCATTGTGAGCTTGTATATCGGCTATTTTCAGCATGCAACCAAGTGTAAAATCAGGTATTATAAGGCCATCAAGGCCCACTAATATACATTTTAGTTGACAAAATCAACAGTAAATCTTATGATAATTATTCAGATAGTCACCTAAAACTAGACCAAACCTAAAACCTTTCAGAAGACAAAAGAATTTGACTAGAACTAAATGAAATATGACTCAAAAGACTCAGCCAGCCGGGCAGGCAGGGAGGGTGATCTCTGTGGCTGCTACAGGTTGGTGGCGTCACCTGTTTCAGCAGGGAGAGGAACTGGGTCGGAAAACATGTTCCTCCACCACGTGTCCTATGTCCTCCCACTGACTCAGCTGGCCATTCCATGTGGATCACAGGAGATATCATGATGTGCTCATCTACAGCAAAGCTTCCTAAAACTGGGGGTCGGGACCACATGCAGACATGGTTCTTGGAGGGTCCCCAGTCCCTAGATGACAGTGAAGTGACTATTTAAGGACTTTAAAGACCAAAATACAATCCCAAGTGCTTGTCAGCGTGGGGGTATATACTGTATATATTTATACTAGTCCTTGCCTGTTCGAACGTAATAGTGCTCCAAATTATGTGCAGTTTGGGTTATGGGGTGCACAGTATATGAGGGATTGAATGTAGAAGCCAGACGTATCGCATTTACCCTGAAAAACCTTGTCGCTTGAGTGACCTTCCTTCTGTACAGGAAGTGATGTCACGACTCACTGACATCACACTGACATCACTTCCTGTACAGAAGGAAGGTCACTCAAGCGACAAGGTTTTTCAGGGTAAATGCGACCTTCGGTTGCAATCAGTCAGACGTCAGTCATCTCCAAATTTGGGCACTGCATATTGAAAGGAGAAATGTCCAAATGCATGCATGGCCATAATCATAATATGTTCACAATCCCAATGCTTGCATAAATAAAACCATATTTAATACACTATAGGTCTATATCACCAGGCCCGGTGCAACATAGAGGACCACATCTAAAACGGTATGCGTTTAGTTTCAGGGTTCATAATAGCAGCTATTGCTCCCCTTAATTAACATATGAACACTCCCCCATGCGTTAAAGGGGAATTTCGGTCAAAAACGACTTTCCTACCTTTAAAATTATGTTTTTGGAAGCCTCCGGGCTGGTCCAGGCGTTGTTTGACCCAAAGCAGCAATTTATTCCATTTTCGATTTTCTCCCCTACCCCACACGGCTCCAAACGTCACTACTAGGATCGATTATTAATCCGGTTATTATTCTCGCTCGAAAGTCATTTTTTCGCTCGTTCTCCGTCCCTCATACTGTCGTTAGCATATCCAAGCACATCATCTACAGGGAGCATCCATCTTTGTTGACAAATCCGTGACCCTTCAACTCGTAGTAATCCTGTCTCGCCACTAGGGCGCGCAGCCTACTAGACCACAGATATAATATAATTCTATGCTGCTGCTACTCTCATACCCTCCCACCCACTTCTCTGGTGATTTGTTTCAATATCGCTGGGTCTTTTCTATCTCTTTGAATAATTTGGATATCAGGATAAAACAACACTGATGGCTCATTGATCAGTCTATTGGCTGATGGCTGATGGCTCAGTCTATTGACAGTCAACATTCCTACAGAGAGCTGTGAAAATACAACACCCTTGAAAATGTAGTCCTTTACACAGTATGTAAATGTAATTTAGCCCTATAGTATATAGCCCTATATATATATATATATATATATATATATAGACCTATAAAATGTGATTTATTTATTTTCAATTGGATCATTACATTACATTAGAAATTTGAATTATTTGTATCATGATGGCCTGGCTCTGTAATGCTATGTTTCTATACATCTCAATAGAATATCCAACACTGAAAATGTACTTTATCTTTTTCCCAAAAAAATCATTGTATTGTTTTAAATGTGCATTTTTTAATAAATGGGCAATAGGTAACAAGGAGTCTATATTATTATTACATTATCCTCCTTTTTTTAACCTAATCTGACTATAGCTTTCTAGTATTTTAACTTGCATTAGTGTATCTCTATTTCTGTATCTGTTTTGGGGTGACGACCCTATTTTGAGCTATGTCCTCTCCTTTTGACAAGGATACAATAGGCAGATATCTACATACTGTAGGTGTGAGTTATAGTTTCTGTATACCCTTTGCTGAGACTAAGACAACATATTCAGTTTATTCTGTTACCTACAAATTATTTTCTTCACAAAGTACCAGCAGAAGGGAGCTGGTCTGGTAGGCTGCGCGCCCCTAGTGGCGAGACAGGATTACTAGGCTGAGTTGAAGGGTCACAGATTTGTCAACAAAGATGGATGCTCCCTGTAGATGATGTGCTTGGATATGCTAACGACAGTATGAGGGACGGAGAACGAGCGAAAAAAGTGACTTTCGAGCGAGAATAATAACCAGATTAATAATCGATCCTAGTAGTGCCGTTTGGAGCCGTGTGGGGTAGGGGAGAAAATCGAAAATGGAATAAATTGCTGCTTTGGGTCAAACAACGCCTGGACCAGCCCGGAGGCTTCCAAAAACATCATTTTAAAGGTAGGAAAGTCGTTTTTGACCGAAATTCCCCTTTAAATATGCTAACGAGTCTTAAACCTTAACTGTTAGCGTTAAGGATTGCGCATAAGATGGTGGCGGTATCACTTGTAATTATCACATAAGACGTGGGCATAAGACCTTCATAATAGGGCCCTGTGTGTTCTCCCTTAGAGCTAAATGAACTATGTGAATGTAACAGTGTGTCCACAGTGTTTCTCCAGTGTGCGTTCAGCAGAGGAGGACAGTATTTGTTTCTTCATTCATGGACATGGTGGATATCCGCCTCTCTGGCTATAGAACCCCCTCTGGCACAGAGCTGTAATAGGGCTAGATGTGTGTGTGTGTGTGTGTGTGTGTGTGTGTGTGTGTGTGTGTGTGTGTGTGTGTGTGTGTGTGTGTGTGTGTGTGTGTGTGTGTGTGTGTGTGTGTGCGCGTGCGTGCGTGCGTGCGAGTGAGATAGAATGCGGCAGTGTTGAATATTGCCACTGCAGCCCTGTTGTTTCACGCACACACACACACACACACTGCCACACCACCCATCACTCTACTGTTGTCACAGTAACCGTCTCACCTCCCCTCCTCAGTCCCACCCTAATGAGACTAGTGGAGGACAGAGACAGAGAGAGAGAAAGAGAGAGAGAGAGGGACTGAGGGGGAGACGGGGTAGTGAGAGAGACAAAGCAACCAAACGATTGAGAGAGAGAGACGGAGACAGAGACAGAGAGAGAGAGAGAGAGAGAGAGAGAGAGAGAGAGAGAGAGAGAGAGAGAGAGAGAGAGAGAAGGGGGGGTAGAAGGTGTTAAGAGCTAAGGAGAGAGAGGACAGCATAGAGGTAGAGAAGAGAGGAAGAGCTATATCCACAGGGACACAGAGGTGCAGCCACACGCACGCATGCACGCACACACGCACGCACACACACACACACACACACACACACACACACACACACACACACACACACACACACACACACACACACACACACACAGAGGCCGTGGTATGTCACACTGAAGATGGCAGGGATGCCATTGTCTTGTTTGCTTCCTTCTAGGATTCTATCTGTTAAAAAAGCTTGCTAGATTGGTTATCTTTGGCTGTTTTAGAAATGGATTTTCCTTTTCACACATTTTGTCAAATTAGGACATTTGCCATGAAGTAGGAATGTCAGGGATAATGTGGTTAACATAAATATGTTAATGAAATTGTGATATTATCAAACACAGTAAATATGAAATAGTCTGACCAGAAGAAGGAATAAACCATGAACATTTTAACCCATTTAGGCCTAGAATTATTTAATGCTTTAACTATTGAAAAATAGCAAGCTCACAGCGCGGCACCGAGTGCCGCGTTGCGAGCTTGTCGATCTGCTATTTTTGAAAAGTTGTGAAAATTTGTGCAAATCTATGAATATATATGTATTTTTAGAGCGAACATTTGTAACTAACATTTTGCTTCTGGAGGTCTCTGGAACTAAATATTTTGCGATGGGGGTCCGTGGCCAAATACATATCATTTTTGGGGGGTCCTTGACATAAAGGTTTGAGCACCACTGACAAACATATGTTTTTCAAAAAACCTTAGAAGGATTTAGTAGACACTTATAGAATCGGGTCAAAATATTCAAAGACTTGCACAAAGTTTCACGTTTTTTTCAAAAATAGCAGATCTACAAGCTCGCAGTGCGGCACTGTGAGCTTGTATATCTGCTATTTTGTAATAGTTAAAGCATAAAATAATGGAGCAGGGGTATCAAAAGCAGAGGCATAGATCCCCCCCTTCCCAGCAACCATGAGAGGAACACACTTCCTGCAATCATTTAAAAAAAAAAGCAGCTTCCCCTGCCAGCAACGTTGGGTGATTACACATGCATTGTGAGCTTATGACCACACCACAGGCACAGTGTGCTGCGTGCACATCGCCATATCCAATAACATTATTGTAATAGATAATTACCCCTGGACCAGGGAAATTGTGACCGCAAATACAGATTAAAATTCAATTAAAAGCAAATGCATGTGCCGGGGCTGCATGCTTTGCTGAGTGGCTCCGTTTAAACCCAACAAACCATGCTCAGTGATTACATCTAATGTACAGTAATAAAAGCCAGCACGCACGCACACACACACACACACACACACACACACACACACACTCGTGTGCCTGATAGGAGGCCAAAATAACGTTAGCGTTTTATTATCGCCAGAGTTTAACGGCACGCGTGTGCCAGTGTTCCCCCCCTCCCATACCAACCTCTCTGTTAATAGCGCTCTGCAAACTGACCCTTCTTCTGGCATGAAGACAGATTGACAGAGAGAGGGAATGAGACGCAGATAGAGGCGTGGAAACTAGGGATGGGACGATACGCGATATTATCGTTTATCGTGATAAAAAACACTCACGATAATCGTATCGTGGAGATTTAATTTATTGTGATATCGTCCTCCGTCATGCACTGGGATCAATTCAGCTTTTATTTGCCGAGCTGCATATCCGGTACCACTAAAACCCTCTATAATTGGTAAAAGGTACGTATAATAGTAGTACTTATAATTTATAGTCTTTTTTTCACTCTCTATCAAATGTCAAAAAATAGCCGATCTACAAGCTCACAACGCATCGCATTGCGAGCTTGTAGATCGGCTATTTTTTGGCAAATGTTCCGCGGCAGAATAATGGATTTTGATTATCGCGATAATATCGTAAATTTCTTTTGTCACAATAATCGTGATATGAAATTTTCATATCGTCCCATCCCTAGTGGAAACACACACAGACATGTGGAAAGTGCAGGGACAGCAGAGAGAGAGAGAGAGAGAGAGAGAGAGAGAGAGAGAGAGAGAGAGAGAGAGAGCTATGTGCAGCGAGGCAGAGCAGAGCAGCAGCAGCATGGTGTCTGCATCTGCTCCTCTGTGCAGTTTAAAGGTCTCTCTATAAAAACAGCCATGCTGAGCCATGAATCAGGGCTTCTGGGCCAGCCAGGCCCACATTTGACAATTAACACTTTTACTACAGTATATCAGTGAGAGCTGGGGAAGTGGCATTTGGTCAAAACACATCTACCAATAGGCTAGGGTATTGATTGGGAGATTGGGATAAAACGACAACAGTGCTTTATTTTTTGTATTGTATTTTCTTTTAGATATATCTGAGAGGGATTCAGTGTACCAGCAGGCAGCTTGTGTGTGTGTGTGTGTGTGTGTGTGTGTGTGTGTGTGTGTGTGTGTGTGTGTGTGTGTGTGTGTGTGTGTGTGTGTGTGCGCGTGTGTGTGCGTGATGATTTATGTCTCTAATCAAAAATCCAAATAAAGACATTACAATGTGTGTGTGTGTGTGAGAGTGTGAGTGTGAGTGTGTGTGTGTGTGTGTGTGTGTGTGTGTGTGCGTGAGTGCGTGCGTGCGTGTGTGGGTGTGGACATAGACAGTTCTATTGTAGGGAATGGACGTCTCCCCTTAGTTAGGTATTGGCCATCGTTCAGGTTCCCCAAGAACATTGAAAAAGCAACTTAAACCAATATTTGCGATGTGTTTTTTGTATTCTATAAATGTTCAAAACGATATACAATGTAGAATGATAGTCCCCTGATAACCCTGCAAACGTTTATTTGTGCGTTCATGCGTGCGCATGTGCGCACGTTTAGTAGCCTACCTGCGATATTCCAGGCTTGACCTGGAGCAGTCAGTGCATCTTTATTGGCATTTTATAGGTTGTCATTGGCGATTAACCCCAGTTTAATCGAGGGCCGTTTACATGGCCCACTAATTGTTTGTGTGATTAGCCAGCCTCTCACCGGGCTGGTCGTTAGCAGCAGCTGGTGGGTAGGGAAATCAGCCTGGCAATCTTCTCCAACATACTGTACAGTACGCTGTAAAATCACTTACAGTCTCTATCCTTAGTAAAACAGGCCCGAGTTGGCACTTTACTTTGTGGGCTCTTTTTTCCCTCTACACCAGCTGCTACTCGTGACTTGTAAATAGACTAAAGCCCCCATGCTGCCCCCCCTTTTTTATTATTATTAATACCTTTAATTGATGTTATGCTTTTTCTGCTTTTGAATTTGCTGTTATCCTAGGTAAAGTACTATGTTCTATCCATCTGTCTTTCAATGTTGTATGAGATACTTAATGTGGTTCCTGTGTAAAAAAGCTGCAAGGCTTTCTAGGACCTCCTTTTAGTTGACCTTGTACCAGAAATTTGTGCCGTCATGAAACTGTACTTTTCTCTATTGCAAACTGCCAATAATCAATCAATCAATCAATCAATCAAAACCAAATCTCTCTGCTGATAATAGACGATGTACAAGCTCACAACGCGTTGCAACATTGCATTGTGTTTGTACATCTGCTTTTTGAAATTTGTCCTCTGCATTTTACCCATTCTATAACTACTATTAGTGATCAGACATTGGTGTAGTGATCAAAGTGGTTTTAAATACCATGGCCCTTACAGATTGAAAGAAATACAGAAAACCCTGAATTGAGAAACTCATTCCAATCATAAAGAATTGTATTATAATTATTTGAGTAGTAGTTTGAATGCTGAATATGGGACTACTGTTGATACTTTTGTATGTATGATCAAGTCACAAGTGGGCGTTGATTTATGAAAAAAACACCAACATAAAATATGGAAATATGAGTTTTGTGCCCTGATAGCGACACATTCAGCGTGTATCAGCCCTCATTTGTACTGTTCTTCTCCCAATCAACTCTTCTTGTCAATATTTACCATGGTGCGTCTGCACCGCGCATGAACCACGCTCCCTTGTTTCCTCCGCCGCTTCTCACCATCAACTTAATTAGTCACATCTCTCCCTTTAATTACATCAAGTGGAAGGAAGTCACAATCTGAAGTAGATCAAATTAAGCCCTATGCAAATCCTGCAAGTCCTCACTCCCCCCCCCCCCCCCTCCTCCCAATCTCTGTGGCAACAATCATGCCATCTCCCCCTCATTTCTTTTGGGAGTCACATTTGTGTGTGTATGGGGGGGGTCTTAACACTGGAAATCACCCCCATTAGGGCGGCTAAGGTTCTGGGCTGCCCACTTTCCCCAGTGAGAAGCTGTCTAATCTCCTGTGCATGTGTGTGTGAAGGGCAACATAATTAGTCAAATTTAATTCTGTCTGCATGTGTCGTGTGTAAAAGACGGCTGTCACCCACATTCATAACTGGTAGTGTGCTGGTGTGTAGCTTAGACAACTGTGATCAGGATCTTGCATTGCATTTTGATTCTGATTGATATTTGGATTTTGACATGATTTATGTCTCTAATCAAAAATCCAAATAAAGACATTACAGTGTGTGTGTGTGTGTGTGTGTGTGTGTGTGTGTGTGTGTGTGTGTGTGTGTGTGTGTGTGTGTGTGTGTGTGTGTGTGTGTGCGCGCGCGCGCGTGTGTGCGGGCGTGCGGGCGTGTGCGTGTGTGCAGATACAGTAGAGTATATGTTCACAAGGAAGAGCAGAGAAATCAGAGCTTAGCAAGTGAATGTTGTACTGTGTACATTACACTTCAGTCAGTGTGGTACAGCACATATACAGTACTGTATATCCACTGTACATGTGGTATCAGTTCGAGGGCTTTGGGACTTGCATATACTGTAGGGCTTCATTTGACCAGTGGTCGACAGTAACTAAGTACATTTACTTGAGTACTGTAAATCTTTTTGTGTATCTTACTTATGTGTTTGCATTTTTGCACAAGTACAGTACAGTATAACTTTCACTCCATTACATTTCAAACTACTTTTGACTCCACTTACATTACATTTCATTATGAACATTATGATTAACCACTTACTATAAGCCCTAGTTCAAATCTAACATATAATTTTCGGAATGTCTGAGTGAGTGTCTGTCTGTCTGAGTGTCTGAGTGTCTGAGTGTCTGAGTGTCTGTCACAGCGTTTCTCCTCAATGGCTGGAGCAATTGATCTGAAATCGCATCACCATAAGCATATGAACACACCTGACATAACTGTGAAGCCTGTTTGTCACTTTCACAAATCATATGCTGTATATTAGCATTTTTATGGTGTATCTACTATCTATTCTGCATCTAGCATGAGGCTTATCTATTCTGCATCTAGCATGAGGCAACATCCCACACGGAAGAAAAATATATGAACATATATGTTTTTAATATATGCATGCATATATGTCAAACATATATGCCACATATAAAAAAATGGCCGCCTATATGTCATATATGTCATATATGTGTGACACATAAACATATATGTACATATATGTATATATGCACACATGTTTATATATGGTCGCAAGATATATGCACATAGCCTACCAGTCAAAGGTTTGGACAGCTTCTATTCAATGTGTGTTTGAGAAGCTGTGTCCAAACCTTTGACTGGTATGTACACATATATATGTAGAATATATGCACATATATGCACAACATATATGTACATATATGTGTTAAATGATACACATACCATACTCTCTATATATACCTACAGGAATACAAAATAAAACACACAATCTTGAAGTCATTATTAGCATTTATTCACATACAAGCAGAACTCAACTGACACTGATACTGTATGTTCCATTTGAAAACTGAACTGACGACATATCGACTGCTGTAGCCTGGCACATTAATGGCCACACATTGTGTGTGTGTGTGTGTGTGTGTGTGTGTGTGTGTGTGTGTGTGTGTGTGTGTGTGTGTGTGTGTGTGTGTGTGTGTGTGTGTAGGGAGTAAATAATTAACATACAGGCACATACTTACAGAGAATGCAAAATGTCCATTGGTCAGTGCAAAAAAGTATAAGTGACATGGGCTGGACTCCCAGCAAAGCCGCACAGGAACAGTCAGTAACAATTATTCCAGTTAAGTTATAGTTGTCCAAACGACCGCTGTGTCTCTCATTGTATAACATTCACAAAGGACTTTCCCAGTCTCTCACATCTCCGTCCTGGGAATCTATCGGATCCTCTGTCTATCCAAGGAAGGTGGAGGGGGTGGGAGGATATCCAGCGTCCTAGCCATTTGCATCCTGGCCAATTAATCCTCCACCCCCTACAAGGAGAACCCAACAACGGAGCCCGCCTTCCTCACCAGTCTGTTGAGTTGAAGGTGTCACTCGCTCAGTTGTTCCTCCCCAGCACGTTATTCCACATTAATAAAAAAAAAACTGTTTGGTGGCAAAACGATCGCAGTCTTCTCAGGAAGAACAGCCTGCTCTTCCCCTTGCTGTGAATCACCTCAGCGTTGTCCAACCAGTCTTGATGTTTCCACCGATACTGCCTTCCATCCAGCTCCGGTGCTATACCGTAAGATTGGAGACAGAGAAGACGAAATTAGCTATAATAGCACATTAAACATGTTTTCCCCTAGCCCTAGAACCTCTGCTGCATACTGTTATGCACCGCGGGATGGAAAATCATACTCTGGGAGCATGGAACTACCTTTACTTTTTGGATAGAACCTCTACCTCGGCGTGGAGGCATTCTACAGCAGCCCAGGGATATCCGCTTAGGACCTCATCTCGAGGAGCACAACGGTATGCAGCGGAGAGTGAGGTTCTATATGGGGCTAGTTTTCTCCATGTTCGGTCCTTTGCTCAGTCAGTGGGGGATGTTACAATATTACATTAAAAAGTATTTGACTAGACTAGGAGAGACTCACCACTGCAACATCATGTTGAAGCTGGGCAGCATTTCTTTACTAACTACTGCACAATGTGTCAGACACATTATTTCCCACATATAACCAATGCAATGGTGACATCATACTGTATATCTGAAAACGTGTAAGTGTAAGATAAACTTACTTTGAATCTTTTCCACTTTGGTGGGGTCCAGCATATGTTTGCCCTCGAGCTCTGGAACAACACCATGCCTCCCTGTGACAACTGCATCCTTCCAGTTCTTCAGTCGTGAAGAATTTGTCAAACAGCTGGTGGAACAGGCGACTGCAGTCCTTCTTAGCACTGTGGTGAATGGCTACCTGTTCCAACGAGAACACAGAGTCCACAGCCAGTGAACAAAGATTCCATGATTAACACATTTCACAAAGTTTCTGCTCTTCAAGTGGACCATGGAAACAGACCATTGTGTGATCTAATTAGGCCTGGTTTACACTGGCAGCCAAACCCAGCCTGAATCAGATCTGTGTCACATCCAGGTTGGAATCTGATTGGTTCCATGTGACCATTTAAGCCAATCGGATTCCAATCTGAATGTGACTCAGATCTGATTTAGGCTGGATTTGACTGCCAGTGTAAAGCAGGCCTAAAGGAAACTTAACTTTCTAGCTCTAACAGATCACAAAGCGTAGTATGGGATATAGTTAAGATAGTTAATCTTCTCACTGTAGTGTGAAATGTATATTGAACATGTTCGTCTACCTCCCAAATTTTTACCTGGACTATAATCGTACCATCAAAAATGTAAAATCCATTATACACATACCTGGATATAGCTCTTGCACCTCAATGGCCAACACCTAAACTTTTCACATTGGATCTGCCATCTCCATGTCCCCAACCATCTCAACAAGTCCCTGTAGAGCTTGCAGGTGTTCAATGCCTGGAATGAAGAGGAAAAAATATTATGACAATCCCAACATATTCAAAGGTTGAGTACAAATAAGTGTTAAATAGCGCTATATTCTGATAACAGTCATTGCTATGCCATTGCTATGGAATATTTATTTTCTCAGTAGCAGGGATTGTCATGTTCAACGGCAATCTCTCCAGTAAACAGAAAATGTAAAGTTTCAAGTGAGACAAAGAAATGAGCTGACAGAATTGACAACTGCAACACTATGCTTCATTTTTTGTGAATGGTGGGTGACCCAGCCAGGGTAGGGGATATTTATAACAACACACCCGGGGGTCTAGAGTAACTTAAAGAGATATTCCAATTTCAAAATTACTTTTTGTCATTTTAGCATCTAATCAGGCTTTTGGGAACACCCAGGACAGTTTTTGAATTTCTTCATTCAGTATTTAGATTTAGAAGCAGACACATATCAGTCGCTGATTACAGATGAGCATGGTCATCGCATAATTTCAGAAAAGTATAGTTTTAAGGGTGAATATTAGGGACAGTACAGTGAGACATCTTAAAAACTTTAATTGAACTGTAACCTTACCTAGATAAACTTCAAAAGGTGGTCAATGGCTTGTCGGGCTGAGAGCTTTCCTGGTCTCGTTGCGGCCTTGAGGTGAGGGTGGCATGTGGTGGATAAGGCAAGATGGAGGACATCTCACTGTCCCATCCTGAAAATACAAGGGTGGGGGGGAAACAAAGACATTTTACTAAAATCTGTTTACATTTTGGTTTCAAAACCATCCCCTCTTCCATTAGTATTATTCCTTTAATTCCAGCGTACCATTTTCCAGTTCTTCTGTTGTGGATTCAGCATTATGAAGCAGATCTACATGGTCGCCTGTCTGGGCGAGTCCACAGCTTTGTTCAAGGACTTACTGCATGTAGTGAGTAAGTAGGCCACTTCTGCAGCGATGTCATCACCAAACATCAGACTGAAATCCTGTATCTGCAGACAGGATGGAATACAGACAACATGGCATACATTTTAATGGGTTCACCCTATGACCAGGGATGTGATCTGTTTAAAGTCATTTTTCATTTCAGTTTGACTTTAAGGCAAGACAGTTAAAGAGCGACATACCATTCCTGCAATGTCAAGAAATCTTGTAAAGGTGGTGAATATTTCAGAGGACTTCACTGGGTCATGAACCATTGTTTGGCAATGGGTGAAGGTCTGTTTCATCTTCTCCTTGACCATCATCAGTGCGATGCCCTCAAGACACTGGGTTTCTGTCGTTAGCTGAAGAAACCCACTCCCATCTACTGGATTGTAATACTGCTCCTAAAAAACAAGAACGTGTTTTATTTTTTCTCCTTAAAAAACTAAACACATGCCCTTGTCTGGAGAATTGCTAAAATCAAGGTCAACAGGTCTGATATCTGTGACGATCAACTTGTTGGGGTTAGGAGAAAGGTATGTACTTGTAGGGGTTAGGAGAAAGGTATGTTGGGACTTGGGACTAGTTCTGACCAATGGGCCATGGCTTGGAGCAGTGGTTCCCAAACTATTAGCTCAAGAGAAATTATGCCCAGGACCCAAGCTAGTGAAAACAGCAGATCTACAAGCTCACAATGCGGTGCGACGCATTGTGAGCTTGTAGATCTGCTGTTTTCACTAGTTTAGGCCATTTTCACTAACTACTTTTTTATACAAATATAAGGAACGTTAAAAAATGTGTCTGCGACCCACATATGGATCCCGACCCACTGCTTGGGAACAAGTGGCCTAGTGGGCACCCACGCGATTTGCTACAATGTGATGTTGGGTTTAGTTTCTCAAAAACGTTAAGACAGTTTTTACCCCTTACACCAGAGGGCCACTTGTCTTTTTACTGGACCCCCTTGCGATGCCCACCACAGTAGCAAAAATGCACTATAGGCCTATGCACATTAAAACATTATTTAACATGTGAAATAACTATAATCAAAATCACATACCTGTCAGTGGCTGAGTGTTTCTTCTCTTGTCCCTCTGAGGCTTCGTTTTGAAGTGTTTTCACTCTCCATGCAAGAAACCCACTCCCATCTACTGGATTGTAATACTGCTCCTAAAAAACAAGAACGTGTTTTATTTTTTCTCCTTAAAAAACTAAACACGTGCCCTTGTCTGGAGAATTGCTAAAATCAAGGTCAACAGGTCTGACATCTGTGGCGATCAACTTGTTGGGGTCAGCATATGGAAAATTTGTTGAAATTTAGTTGAAATCTCACTCTTGTCTTTTCGGGCAATTCCAGGAGTGAGGAGTAAGGAAGTTAGACTTGTAATATGTACTTACATAGCCCAAAGTGCCCTAGGGATGGGCCAGGTATGGAAACAAGGCAGTGATTTGCGTAGTCCTCTTTAACACGCCTTGAAGGACTCTTCCTACAGTGTGCACACACACACACACACACACACACACACACACACACACACACACACACACACACACACACACACACACACACACACACACACACACACACACACACACACACGTTATCAATTAATTAAACCAATTTGATTCCAGAAATTAAATGATCTGACAAATGATGATGGATCAAGCACATGCCTCCTTTGAGTGTCAGATGTGTGTCATTTTGTCTGGCTGGTGTCAGTGGTGTTAACATCAGCTCCACTATAAGATCTAACATCAAAAGTAAACAACACTAAATACAAACTGGTCAAACATTGGCCAAATTGTCAGCTGATATAAGAAAGAGGCAACCAATGTGAAAATAGCAGATCTACAAGCTCACTGCAGTCCAAGTACTTGGTGGGTGGAGGGTCCCCAGTTAAAATGTGAATATTTTGGGAGGTCCCCATGCAGTTCAAATGTGATTATTTTGGGGGCTAACAGTCAACAACAGATTAAAATGTCAAGGTCTCCCCTTAACTCTAACCTGTTAGGGGTTGTTTGGTTCCATTTGTACACTCTCTGCTACCATTGAACAACTAGCAAATTGACATTAGCTAGCTAGCTACAAACAACACATGCTGCTAACATGGAACAATTGCTAACTAATGTTAGCTTATAGCCACACATACTACAGTACACAGCAAAGCACCTATGATAACACAAAACAAAAAAACTGCCACTTCTATCAAAAGGGCATAGTATAAGCTATTCAACACAGTTGGAACATTCAGTTCCTTTAGGATGTACTGTAATAACTTTAGCATCAGTTAGCATTAGCTTTGTATTTGTCTACTGGTTAGCATGGGCCCTTCAGGAAACACCACAGACAAAACACCACAGACAACATTCTTAACATACATTATCCAGTGGTTAAGTATTGTTTAAATTTCACCTACCAAAAGGAGATATAAATTTAGTCCATGAGAGAGCCTTCTGCCTGCATTCACACTCACTGGCAGTGAGTCACTGAAAGCAATTCAAACAAACCGGTTCAATCCAGTTTCACTCTGCAGGCACATCAAAGCACTGTGTGATGTCACTGGTCTAACCAAGTTTGGGAACTTAACCCTGTAACTGCTGATGCAACAATGCATTGTTTCTCATGTGATGAACAACACTTATGCAAAGATTATATTAGATAATAAATTGATTGATAATGATAATAACAATAATTATTACAACTAATATAATTATAATACATACTATAAATAATTTTAATAATATAATTAATAGCCTATAATTATATTAATAAATCCGGATGTTATTTTACATAGGAATGTTATATTAGTTTTATATTAAAAAACACACAGCATCAATTATATATTTTTTCAGATAAAATACACTTATTCTGACTTGATTTTTGACATTGAGTCCGATGTAGTTGGTCCCGTCGCGTGAAAATGCTGGCTGTCCGTCACGTCACACTTTTCCCCAACTCATATCTCTGCCATCGTTGCCCCATGCCAAACTTTGTACACACAGTCCTTGCCTGGCAAACCACAACCTCCACCCCTCCCAGGACCCCCAGAGCTCCAGGGACCCCCTGTTCCAGCTGCCAAAAAGTGCAAAAATGACCAAATGACCACCCCAACAGGGCTGCTCATGGGGAATTCCCGGGGGGCCACCGACTCCGGCTGCTCAGATCCAAAAGTGATTGCACCCCCTAGTGGAGCACCCCCTCCACTGCAGCACGCTAAAAAGGCCATAACTCGCCCCCCCCCAGCAACCGGGGTGACCTGCATTAAGTAGAAAATGATAAATTGTGTTATATAAAACTTATATGCACATTATTTTGCAAATAAAAGTGAGATGTAGGCATTATGTATGGCATATATGCAAAAAGTCAGACATATATGAGCTATTTATGAGGCATTATATATGACATATATGCATAAGGTCAGACATATATGAGCTATATATGAGACATTATGTATGACATATATGCAAATATATGACCATGACTATGGCATATATGTTGATATATATAAGCCATATATGACACATATATGTTCCTATATATCCACATATATGAACATATATTACCATGAATATGGCATATATGCAACATATATGTTTCATATATGTCACATATAATATCATATATGTGCATATATTTCCTTTCCGTGTGGGATGTTTAGCTGTGTGTGTGTGTGTGTGTGTGTGTGTGTGTGTGTGTGTGTGTGTGTGTGTGTGTGTGTGTGTGTGTGTGTGTGTGTGTGTGTGTGTGTGTGTGTGTGCGCGCACACGTGGGTGGGGGGGTTGTCTGGCCCCGTTATAGATGTTGTCCAAAAATCATGCAGATCGGTACACAGTATCTCTGTAGCCATTAAACGAAACGGGTATTTCTTACATTGATGCTCCTACATATTATCATGTAAGCACCAGTTAAAGTTACTTTCCATCCCTCATATACTGTGTGCACAGTGCACACCCCATAACCCACACACTGCACATCATTTCAGAGCTCATATCTTTGAACGGGTAAGGGCTAGTATAGCAAATAGAACAAGCTATTTTAAACTTCTGGAAAATCTTTTTGTACATTTGAGTACTTTTGAATACTTGAGTATTCTTTTTCAACCAAGCACTCCGGTAGGCTACTGTAAATCAAATATACATTTGAGTAATATTCGGGCATGAGTAGCCTATCTATCCTTTGAGTTTGTCTACCACTGAATTTATGATGTGTGCCCAGATTGAGAACACGCCCTACTGACATCTTCAAATCTTTCCATTTACGATTACTTGAATTAGAATTAAATAATGTGGTATTGGAAGACATTCTTGTTATTATTTATCATCATTGCCATTTCACAGTCTAAAAAAGTGGCTTATGTACTCAACATGAGTCAGGTTTCAAAAAACAACACTGCACAAACCACTGCTTTTAAAGTGACAAATACGGTAACAACATTGAGGCACTGAACCGCAAACACATCTTTATCAAATTGTCAGAGGTTTTGGACACATTTGACCATGTCCGCCTCGTAGATAGACACTGCAATATTGGCTGTGACATGGTTTTCAAATGACTCAACCCAATGTGTCCAGTTTGCTGCAGGGGTCATCCTCTTCCTTCCTCCCTGTATCAAAAGCTGTGTCCCAAGGTTGCACGCTTTTGGACCACTGCTGCTCCATACATGTAATTCTTTGCTAGAACTAATTTATGGAGATGACACAGTTATACAGCCTATTACTTCTTCCAAATTCAACATCATCAGTAGAGTAGTACGAGCCCTTGCATTCCTGCAGTCTGCTTTTGATGTTCATTCCATTAAACTCAACTTAAGTTGTTGTAAAAATGCAGACAAATGTTATTGTCAATTGGCAAGAGGTCTAATCTTCCTTTGAAGAAGGAAGAAGGGGTTGAAATGAAACATAGTTCTGATCATAAATTGTCATTCAAACCAAGCTGAAACTTAGTTTATGTTTCAGGAATAAATCCTTATCCTGCTGCCAAGTGTCCATCTCTGTATGTCCTCAGACATTTATTGGATGACTTTTATAATAAAATAAATGGCTCTTTGTGCTGGTTCCTCCTTATCTGCGTACATAAATGTGCAGAAACCAAAATCAATATGGCCAATACTCTTACGGTATCTTACAGATGTTGGTCCCCAGAGTCAGAATTACAGAAAAATAAATAAATAAAATAAGGTGCCCCTTCTTCCTGGAATAATGTACAGAAGGACCTGAAATTGTCAGATATGATCACTATGAGGGGAATTTGAGGGTTAACTAGGTACCTTTGAGAGGTAACTTTGAGTTTTGGACATACAAGGTTTCCACCCGACCACAGCGATATGATATAATGATGTGAAAAACTTGACTGTTTGTTCACTGACAAAGAGCCAGGCAGATTCACATCATGTCCTTGTCCAAGTAGCACGCCCTTAAAGGGCACAACCCACTGAAACTCCCGACGGAGACCTAAATCTGTCGCCGAACTTTTTACCTTGTGATTGTGAAGCGGTGGCAGCTAGGAGCCACCAAAGGAACCGTGACCTTTGTTGTATGTACACAGTCTGAGAGAGAGGAGCCTTTAATTAATACTCCTTGGTGAATGAGAGCCGCGACCTTGTGCCGTGTGGATTTCTCCCACCGGTTCAATCCAACCGCCGTCATTAAAATTCCAGCCAAGGTCTTCTTTCTTTCTTTTTTGACACATGAGCCAACCCCCTGCCTGCTTCCCTCCTTCCCCTTCCTCCGTCCTCTCTCCACACACATCAGAAATGCATCAAGCGAGCAGAGCTGGGGATTGCAGAGAGCACACAGTGTCTTGCCTGACAGTGTTGAGGGCTTCAAAGTGAAATACGGAAAGGGCAGTAGCTATGAATATCATAGTTGACCATAACCAAGGAAGTGGATTGAAGTCCTTCTTCCCTCAAAAAGAAATGAAAGTATATTGAACAGAGATGTTTTTGTTTCTTCCCTTGAGGATTCAAGCTTATGTTGAATTATGTTATGTTTTATTTTTTATTATTTTAATGAACACACATTTAATAATGGTGAGAATTCCGACAAGCCTCTGTGTCTTGTTATCTCAGTCTGCACCATGTGACACAATATGACATTGTCTCTGTCGAGTGTAAACCTCACATGTCCAAAACTGTTACTGTTTACAGGATTCAAATTCAAAAGTAGCAAAAGCTGCAGATCTACATTCTACAAGCTCAAAATGCATCGCTCCATACCACGTTTTGAGCTTGTAGATCTGCTACTTTTGATACTTTTGTGTGACGATGTAGCATGAACAAGTAGGGCGTTAATTTACAAAAAAAAAGAAGAAAATAAAAAACGTAATCATGTAGATAAGAGGTTTCTGCCCAACGACAACGACATGCTTTCTCGTTGCAACCGAGAATCGTTAAAGACGGTCAAAGTGCTGAGTGTGCATGGCGATGTCACCAGTGACACCACCACAACCCCTATATGCTAATTGATCTGGATTTGGGATGTCGTTGCTTCCGTGTGCACTCAGGGGTGTCGCACCAAATTCTGGGCCCTGAGTACAAGGATTCACTGGGGGGCCCCTGTGCTTTAACTATTGAAAAATAGCAGATATACAAGCTCACAGCGCGGCACCGAGTGCCGCGCTGCGAGCTTGTAGATCTGCTATTTTTGAAAAATCATGAAAATCTTTGAAAACCTATGTTTTTTTTTATGTTGTGAGCTCAAACCTTTTCATGTGAAAGGACCCCCAAAATGGTATGTATTTGGCCACGGAACCCCATCTCAAAATATTGAGTTCCAGGGACCCCCCCAGAAGCAAAATTTGAGTTACAAATGTTCGCTTAAAAAATACATCTATTCAAAGATTTTCACACATTTTCACGACTTTTTCAAAAATAGCAGATCTACAAGCTTCTTGTATATCTGCTATTTTTCAATGGCTAAAGTATAAAATAATTAAGGCCCCTCCACCACCTTGGGCCCTAGTAACTCAGTCCCACTTTCCTACCCCTTGTGACGCCCCTGTGTGCACTACATACAAAATAGTCTGTCATGTCCGGGATGCATCTACAGTCTGTACAGGATGCATTTGTCTTGTATGGTACAGTATGGGATTCAGGCCTGTGTACTGTACTGTACTGTACTGTACACACACGCACCATGCATCATGTAGTGGGAGATGTCTCATTTATAGTGTCTGTGGGTGTAGTCTGCTTGTTGACAGGAGCACCTCTCTAATCCAATCCCACAGAACAGCTGGCCATTGTTCACCGCTGGCTCAGATGATCCCATCCAGCAGTAAATAATGCATTATAAGGCCAGATGTACAACACACACTAGGGGGTCATGGTGTGTATCTGAGTGTAAAACTAATAATAACCCATGCAAGGATGTATAGGACTTTACACACCCAGTGTCTTCATTTAAAGCGGGGCTTTAACTTCTTTTTTAAACATGAATAAAATGTAATGTTGTCCAAACTGTAGAGCAGTGGTTCTCAACCTTTTCGGCCCGCAACCCCCAAATAATCATATTTTAACACGTGTAGAACACGGTTCTGTTGTGAAAATAGCAGATCTACATGCTCACAGCGAGGCGTTGTGAGCATGTAGATCTGATGTTTTCACAATTTCAGCCACTAATATTTGACAATTTGGCCAATGTTTAATTTGTCATTTTAGAGGTATTAAAAAGTCCTTATATTGTCACTTTAGAAATGAGCAGATACCCTTAAACTTTATGTTGGTTTGTATACTGTTGAGTGAGAAAACAATGTTGCACATTAAGTTAATCATCTGGGGACCCCCCAAAATAATCTGGGGATCCCCTGGGGGTCCCGATCCACAGGTTGGGAACCACTGCTGTAGAGTATGTTAATACAATATAACTTATACAACTGGAGTGGTTGTATTTTGTCTCCCGGCTCTTCTATTGAGACCTTTAGATTGTGTCAAAGGTTATATTATGTCTTACCCTGACAGGATCTGACATGCATTTCGGTCAAGATTCAATTTATCCCCAGAGTAAGCAGTCTGGCTCTATTGGCTCAATGGTAAAAATGTCAGCACATGCACAGGAAACCGGGTTCAAAGCCAGAAGTAGAAGAGGAAAGTTACATAGTGCAGCTTTAAATGTGCACACCAGATTTCCTGTGTAGTTGAGAGTAAATCCACCCGAACAGCACTGGTTGCCCTCCTTACATTATCATAGATAATACTATAAAGAGTATAAATGACCTGATGACAGGAACATAAATAATACAGTATATGAATTCAACTCTGAAAGAAAATGTATCACTATATCCAAGGTTATTTATCATAGACTGTAGTTCACAGTCGAATGAAATAAAAACACTGTAAGACCCCTAGATCAAGCTACATCACGGTTTTCTGTAGAATTATTATTTTGCAGTTGACATCGTGTTGCATCCGAAGACACTAAATAGTCCCCATTAGAGATTAAGGCTGGCTAATTTGTGTCACAATTTGACAATAATGGTGAAAGACTGCATCTGCTTGCACCCACGCTTAGGAGGAGAGCGAGAGAGAGAGAGAGAGAGAGAGAGAGAGAGAGAGAGAGAGAAGAAAGGATGAATGGAGGGATGGAAAGGAAGGGGGATAGAGGGGTAGAGATTTCCTCACAGCTAAAGTGATGTGCTAGCCTGGGGCCAGCCTATATACAATGCAGCTAACTAGTAACTGTTTTAACCATATGTTTTAACATGTGTGGGGATGAAGTCTAGCTCCAGCTAGGCTAGTGATGTGCAGCTGTTTAGTGGGGCTGGGTTATTTCCCAAAGTCTGCCCTTTCCAAGACAGACCAAGAGGGGAGGTGGGGGAAAAAAAGGAAGAAACAGAAGGACAGTGACAAGAAGAGAGATGTGCAGGGATGGAAGAGAGAGAAAATGAGGGTGAGAAATTCAAGATGGAGACAGAGGAACGAGACCCGGAGAGCAGAGACACAGAGGACTGATTGCATTGATTAAGCATTCTCTGACACTCTTATCCAGAGCGACTTGTAATGAATACGGGAGCAGAATGCATCCTTGACGGTCCATTCTTACTCTCTCAGAGTTAGACTCAGGACTATACTGTGCAGCCATGACCTACTACTGCATATGTACTGTATGATAGTCCCTTCTAGATTTATATGAGACAATATGACTGCAAATCATAGCTTCAAGCAGCCTTTAAAAAGAATGTTGAGGCTCACACATTCGAACATTCCTTTGAGACGTAGTGACCTTTTGTTTGACAGGAATGATAATAATCTCTGGTTTTGTCCGCATTGCCAGAACAGGAAGTAACTAGATGCGCTGCACATTGTTCTCAGCATGTTGATTTAACTCTCACATCACATACGTACAGTACAGTACAGTACACGCATACATACATACATACATACATACATATGGATACAGTGTGTACATGTATCAGCAGGTATTTATGATTGGAAATCAAAAGTGTCTTTGATTGTGATCAAAGTAAACATCCTGGCATCTTCTGCCAGTTGTGAACGTAATGGAGCAGAAAGCAGTGCCAGCTCGGAGCCCAGGCCAGCTGTACTGTAGATAAGGAGCAGATGCTGTCACAAAACATGAGCAGTCTGGCTGGCTGGCTGGCTGGCTGGCTGGCTGGCTGCTGTAATAATAAGACTGTCTTCTGACTGTGTGTTCCCCTTAGACTGAACTAATATAGTTTTTGCTGGGTAATGATACCGAGACGCGAGCCCACATTCCCCCGTAATTGATCCTGCTGGCTACTGCCGCGCACTAACGAGCTAAACGAGGAGGAAAACCCTCCTAGCGATGAGACGGAAAGAGAGGGAGAGAAAGAAGAGAGAGAGAAGAGAGAGGGTGACAGAGGGAGAGACACTGTAGGCCAAGAGAAGGAAATAGAGAGATTGGAAGAGGGAGAGAGAGAAAATCAGAGAGAGATGGAGAGATAACGGCGGAGAGGTTGAGACACAGGCAAATAAATGCGTGTGAGTCAAACTAAGGTGAGCGGCGGGAGGTAATGGGAGGAGGGGACGATTTCGAATGCAAAGACAACCAGGGTTTTTGATCTGTTGCTATGAATGTGGCATGCTGTGGGGAGATCAAAGCAGTAGCCGTAAAATGGTTGAAGAGTGCAGTATATAGCTGCTTCAGTATTCACCCTCTCTCTCTCTCTGGAATAGAGAGAGAGAGAGAGAGAGAGAGAGAGTGTGAAGCCTACAGTATATTATGCTCTGTCGTACGATGGTGTTGCGCGCTCACAGCACGTCACGGCCGTGCCGCGCTTTCAGCTTGTACCTGTATGTCTTCTATTTTCAACACTCGACAGCGTCGTGCTACAAAGTATGAATTGGTAGAGAGAGAGAGAGACACACACACACACACACACACACACACACACACACACACACACACACACACACACACAGGGGCGTCACAAGGGGGGAAAAGTGGGACTGAATTACTAGGGCCCAAGGCGGAGGGGCCTTAATTATTTTATACTTAGCTATTGAAAAATATCAGATATACAAGCTCACAGCGCGGCACTGCGAGCTTGTAGATCTGCTATTTTTGAAAAGTTGTGAACTGGAACTAAATATTTTGAGATGGGGGTCCGTGGCCAAATACATAGCCTATCATTTTGGGGGTCCTTGACATGAAAAGGTTTGAGCACCACTGACATAGAAGGATTTGAAATTGATAGTAAAATATGTTATTGTTGTTTAACATGGTATAGATACCATTTTCAGTGTCAATGTCATGATGTTTTGAACAACTAACTAACGCAGGAGAATGACCACTGAGAGATGCCAATCAGGTCATTATGTACAGGACACAGGATAACAAAACGCCAAACATACTATCTGCCCTTACGACTGGTGCCTGTAATAGACCGTAAGCCACTGGGGTTGGTCGGTACCAACTGAGGGGATTAATGCTCATAGTGATTTTTGTCATGGTATACATGTCTAGAGTTAGAAAATATGTGATAGCCTTGCACCAGAGGTAGCTTTATGGGTGCTATCATGCATTTTATTTTATAACACTAGGCGAAAATTACTTGGGTCAATTTATGAAAACATACTATTTAACCCCCCTATATAAAAGGTTTTTCAACTAGTTATGTTACCTCTAGGCATGCTTAAGAACACACTAAAGATGTAGGAATGTATATGTCTTATAAAGCCATCATTTTCAAGATGGCGTCCAAGATGGCTGCCTGGAGCTTAAATAGCGTTAGGATACTGTTCAACCTATAGAAAGGTGGTATTGGTTATCTAACCCAAGGTTTTAGGGTTCAATGAATGTGGCTGAATCAGTGAAATTACCATCAGTTAATTATTTATTGCCAAATCGATTGTATTGCAATGATCCAATGATTGTACATCATTTTGTTAAAAATAACAAATTGTATTTCAGTTGTGTGAGGGAATCTGTGAACTTATGGTGATTCATATGGGTACCTGGGGGGCATAGGTGTAGATTACAGTTATATATTCAATTGCCATTCAGTCTTAGGCCTATGTGCTAAAGGTCAGGTTAAGGTCTCTCACATCTTATCACTCCTTATCCAGGTGTCCAAGCAGGCAGCAGCTATGGTCACTGGTTGACATGTAGAGTGTTCACCTCACAATTGACATGTTATACGGTCATTCCTCAGCTGCATTGCAATACTGTTGCAAAGTTCAGCGCTGGAAATGCATGTGTTTGCATAGGGCTGACAGGCAAGTTCAGTGGTAATAGTCTTGAGTGTATCAGCTGCACTCTGAAGTGGTTTGTATCAACTAGACCAAAGGCATTTGAACAGATACAGCAGCAGGTTACTTGGACACTGTGCATCCGACTGGCTGACTTTGGGTAGACAACTTAATTCTTCCTACTGTATACTTCCCATTCACCAGTTTGAACATGCAGGGAGACACCTTGTCAATAGGTTGTCACCTTTTCTCTCATGACACATGATGAAGTGCTTCTTCCGTGCTGGCCATGTGCAATATACTTGATATCTCACCCAGTGCCTGCTGAGATGCATGGTCTCCATGCCATAGAGGCTAAGCTAGAACTTGTCTGTCAGCACCATAATGGATTCTGGATCACTGTCTCTGCTCACCAGTCTGGGGAGCAGACTGAGAGAGCAGGAATGATGCTGTCATGACGCATGTGGGTGGAGTTGACTGACGCCTACCCAAAATATGCAGTAACAGTAGTAGGGAGTCTAAGCACTGGTGTGTCTTGGTTGTAAAATATCGGGGTGTACACACACAGAAAGATCACTGCCCTCATCTCTTCAATCCCATTATTGGTAAATGTCCCCAACAATGTGCATGGTAATATCCTTAAACCACATAAGATGTCATCCTGAAGAGCAAGAACAGAGCAGAAGCTGTTGAGCATGGTGGACACCTTTAGTGCTGGTGATAGATAGGCTACTGCATTTAGTCATGATGAGGCAGACATCACCAAGACTTCCTAAATTTCTATGGCCCTGATGCAGCCATCTCTGGAACCTCATCCTTACTGTGTGCCAGTCAGGAGGTTGAAGGCCAGGAGGATGTGGTGGGTGGACTTTCTGATCCTGATTATGAGTTGGAGAATACAGATGTAGTTGCAAAAGATACATATTGCCATGTTATTATATAATGTTACTATTATTATTATTATTACCCTTATTAATGCCAGTTCTGTGTCATGCCAATGACAGTTTTCACAAACACTTTATTAAGTGAAAGATGAATATTCATCAAGTTGTTTCTATTTGTTGTTCTCCCAGAGGTCAAATGTTACCTTGACTTGACCTTTAACGTGTTAGGTATGGATTCTACACATATGAAAACCAAGAAATTAGAGTACCCAGGTTTTCTATACTAGGACAAGTGGATCAAATAGTGGCCATTTTGGATATTTTCTTACACACTTGCACTATATTTTGTTTAATGAATTTCACAATACATTTCCTTAGAATATATGTATGTAAACATGGTTTAAGGAACTCTTTGTGTTACATCTTTCATGAAAACAAAAGTACATCTTGTGTAATGTAGTCACTACACTACAGTACAGTATGCTGTCACTGCCTGTAATAGATACCATTTCTAGAGATGCTACTTAACAACTTTTATGAAAAACATATAGTCTGAGCTTTATCCTTGCCATTTTTCAAAGACAGAGCATCAATATTAAGGGAGAATCATCGGTTTGAAGTAGAATGCTTAATTTGGATTTTGAAAACTGTGTTTTGGCATGTGATTATAGATGAAGTGATAACACACAGAAAGCTACCCCAGATGCAAGGCTCTCACATATGTCCTAGTCCTAGGGATGTATACCTTCCCAAAAGTCAATATGAGAATCATTCCCTCCCAGATGGTACCGATGACCCCAAATTTGGGGCCCTGGCGTATTATGTCATAATTAGTCACTATATGTCACTGCCTGTAATAAAGAACAATTCTAGATATGCTAATTTTAACCACCTTACTGGACAATATATATAGTCTGAACTTTATCCCAACCATTTTTCAAAGAGATAGGATGAACAATAAGAGAGAACCAGCCATCAGTTTGAAGTAAAATGTTCCATTCGGATTTTGAAAGTTTTTTTTGCATGTTATTATAAATGGAGTGATAACACACAGAAAGCTACCACAGATGCAAGGCTATCAATTTTTTCCTAATACTAGGGATGTATACCTTCCCAAAAATCAATATGAGAATCGTTCCCCCCAGATGGTACCGATGACCAAATAATGTGGAGCCATGGTTCACAGAGGATTATGTCATAATTATAGTCACTATGTTGTCACTGCCTGTAATAAAAAACAATTATAGATATGCAAATGTTAACAACATTAGTGAAGAATATATAGTCTGAGCTTTATCCCAACCATTTTTCAAAGACAGAGCATCAATATTAAGGGAGAATCATCGGTTTGAAGTAGAATGCTTAATTTGGATTTTGAAAACTGTGTTTTGGCATGTGGTTATAAAAGGAGTGATAACACACAAAAAGCTACCTCCACTGCAAGGCTATCACATTTTTTCTAGTACTAGGGGTGTATACCTTCCCAAAAATCACTATGAGAATTAATCCCCCCAGATGGTACCGATGACCCCATATGTACGTTGCTAGCTCACGGTCTATAACACGAAAACATCTGATATCCATTGCTCTACTGTACTTGTCATGTTTAACTTTGTCCAATCAGAATGTGACTAATGTATTCTGTAAATCCATATATCTGTGAAATCATTATGCTTGGGACTGAGAGAGAAGCAAAGATGGGTGATTTTGCTCTACTGTACTGCTGTACAGTAATTTGAACTCTGACTAAACTTCAACAAAAAACGCATATTCCCTGGTGTGGACATTCATCATTTCTTGTGTGTGGAGTACTTTATTATGGTTGGGGAAAACTCTTTATCCATATGGAATATGATTCATAATTCCATCAATGGTCCTTCGAGCCGGATTAGCTCCGAGGAGATATTGGGGACTCAACGTTGTTGGACTCATTTTGTCTTCTCCGCTGCTAGAACCAGTTACGGATTTCTACTGATTTGACGTTTATGGATTCGATACAGCTGGACAGTTTGTTTTGGAATCCCACTTCGTTCATCTCTGCTAGTAACAACCAGCCGAGGATATTATCAGACGTTTCCCCTGACTCCCACGGAGTAACACTGAAAGCGGAGAAATTACCATGGGACGTCTATTCCGCCAGCTGAGGTGGCAAGCAAACTAGCTTTTATTTCATTCTCCACCTACCCGACCAGCTGCAAAATGGGAAATGCGCAGGGAGGCAGAAAACACCTGCCGAAATCTAAACAACCTTTTTACAAACGGAACAACACCTTTGAGTTTGAAGTGTCTCTTCAAAGCTTGGGGAATGAACTGATAACAGCTTTAAGGGCTAAGATAGACAATGAGGAAATGAAACAGGTTGTTTCTAGGTGCCCCACAATTGCACCATTTTTGCCCATATGGAGAAAGGAATTCGGATATGATGACTCTCTCCCACATCAACATATCGATAAAATCTCACAACGGTCTGAAGAAAGCCGAAATGGAGGCAGCCAGGGTTGGCTCTGGCACAGCGTTCCACACCAGGGACCGGACACAGACAGTTTCTCTCACAGAGACTTGAGAGGCGGGCTTCATTCTCACACACGAAGTCCTCATTCAACAGAACCCAGGTCATACGTTTATACCTGCTGTCTTAAGAGTCTAGCTAGCTCTTAACACAGCTGCGTTTTTATTGTTTAATGTTTTTAGTTTGTTTAACATGGTATAGATACCATTTTCAGTGTCAATGTCATGATGTTTTGAACAACTAACTAACGCAGGAGAATGACCACTGAGAGATGCCAATCAGGTCATTATGTACAGGACACAGGATAACAAAACGCCAAACATACTATCTGCCCTTACGACTGGTGCCTGTAACACGAAAACATCTGATATCCATTGCTCTACTGTACTTGTCATGTTTAACTTTGTCCAATCAGAATGTGACTAATGTATTCTGTAAATCCATATATCTGTGAAATCATTATGCTTGGGACTGAGAGAGAAGCAAAGATGGGTGATTTTGCTCTACTGTACTGCTGTACAGTAATTTGAACTCTGACTAAACTTCAACAAAAAACGCATATTCCCTGGTGTGGACATTCATCATTTCTTGTGTGTGGAGTACTTTATTATGGTTGGGGAAAACTCTTTATCCATATGGAATATGATTCATAATTCCATCAGAAATATTCAAAGAATATGCACGAATTTTCACGATGTAACAAAAATAGCAGATCTACAAGCTCGCAGTGCGGCACTTGGTGCCGCGCTGCGAGCTTGTATATCTGCTATTTCTCAATAGTTAAAGCACAAAATGTGAGTGAATCCTTGTACCCAGGGCCCAGAATTTGGTGCGACACCCCTGCACACACACCCAGAGACAGAAAGAGAGAGAGAGAGAGAGAGAGAGAGAGAGTGGATGCGGACAGTGCACCAGTGCATGCTGCCTGCCTCTTTCATCTCTGACAACGTCCACAGGGGGATGGAGTATTGTGAATTTGGAGTGAAATATTTCAAAGCAGTAGATGTGGAGGTGGTGGTGGTGGTGGTGGTGGAGGAGCAGCGATGGGGGGGGGGGCTCGCACACAGCCTGTGTTTCAGCAAGATGAAACACACCTGGTCCTCCTCAGCCCTATGCCTCTGATTGCTGAATATTTTGTAGCAAGCACCGCAGGCAGACGCTGCTGATTAACCTTTCTCTTAATGAATGAGAGGGATCACGGCAGATGATATCAACACGAGGGCAAACATCACTCTATTATTACAGTACCTGGGAATAAACATAAACATACATACATTAACGTATTGTTATTATTGTTATTGTCAATAAGCACTGTAGTGCACACACACACACACACGCACGCACGCACGCACGCACGCACGCACACACACACACACACACACACACACACACACACACACACACACACACACACACACACACACACACACACACACATATGCTGGTGGAAAAAACTGCTGAATAATCAGGAGTGGAGGACATTAGCTGTTCATAGTGTATTATGATACATAATATGCATATTATTGGACTATAAATGTACATTTGACATTTCTCACTTTCAAAAACAGCTATGGTATTATTTGCAATGCTTTGGAAGCCTCTCTATTGTCAATTGTAATTAAGTGTTGATGATATAAGTATCTATGTATTTGTTTATGTGGAACATCATTAAAGTTGCCTACCCTGCCCTGAATATACAGTAGATGATAGATGATAACAGAATGCAAAGCAACTCTGTTCCCAAATGTGCTTCAATTTATAGGAGAAGATTGAGTTGAGAATGTTGTAACTCTGATAGTATACAAGTGTATCCAGATTAACTTTCACAGGTCCATTAGGTTACATTTGTACACTGTCAGAGTTAAATGAACACTGAGGATTTCGCCGTGCACAAATCTAATCCTGTCTTTCTCTTCTTTTCCCCTCTCTGCAACGCTCCCTCCAACCTCTCTTCCTGGATACAGGTAAGCCCTTGGTATTCTGTTTGTGAGAAATGTTGATTTGTTGCCCAGGACAGGCTAATATCTGCACATTGTTAGAAGCACATTGGCGATGCCTTGGCGCCTGCTAATCAATATCTCTCAGATATACAGTGCTCGCGTTGTAGCGAAATAGGGAGAAAGACAAACGAGCTAAACTCAGCAAAGCATAAACAATGGCTGTCTTGAAAAGTGCGGGTGCAAGAAAAGGGGCTTGTGTGAGTGTATGTGCGTGTGCATGTGTGTGTGCGTAAGCGTGTGTGTGTGTGTGTGTGTGTATGTGTGTGTGTGTGCCTTTGCGTGTCTTTGTGTGTGTGAGTGTACAGTTTGCACTTATCTGTGCGTGTGTGTAGATGGGTTGTGTGTTTCTATGAGTCTTTGTTTTTTTTGTCTGTGCATGTGCTGGCTGTGTGTGTGTGTGCGTGCGTGTGTGTGACGCGTGCGTGCATACCCACTCACGCGCATGACTCTGTCTGTGGAAACGGAGGAGATGGGGGCTGCTGAATATTCATGGCCGCCGCAGCCCGGTTGGGGCAGAGAGATAAGACGTTTATGTTCAGGCTGGCGGAGAGGGCGGGCACTGGGCCGGGGGGAGTGGGGGGTGTTGGGGTTGGGTGGCAGGCGAGCTGGTGGGTGGGTGCCGGGTCCACTGGGCGCGGTGGCGGGTGGGGTGGGGTGGGGGGGGCGGAGGGGGACATGTCGACATCGGTGGCTTAATGGCTTGAATCTGACTAGGGCCAATTAAAAGGCACGCGGCGTGCGCTGGAGTCGGGGCTCCCATTCATTTCAGGGGAAATTGAGGTTGAAATGAGGCATTGTCGGGGGCCCCACGTGACCACCCTGCATACTGAGCAGCGGGACCCGCAGTGGCTCTCCAAAAAAATAAAAAAAAAAAATAAAAAGGAGATAGAGATGGAGGAGAGGAGAGAAGAGGGTCTTTGTCTGGTCGGGAGGCTGAGGACAAGGAGAGGCAGTGTTCGCTTTGAAATGCAGAGGAAGAGGCAGAGAGAGAGAGAGAGAGAGAGAGAGAGAGAGAGAGAGATGGAGGGAGGGAGAGAGAGAGGGAGGGAGGGAGGGAGGGAAGCAGATGCAGAGAGAGAGGGAAAGGAGGAGGGAAGGAGGGAGGGAGGGAGGGACGGGTTAAATAGAGAGAGGATGACAAGAGGCTTGAGAGGAACAGCTCAGAAGGAATGAGAGATATGCAAGTAAAAGTATGAGGGAAATGCGAAGGACAGACAGAAAGAGACACATCCAGGGGAACGAGTGATGCTGTACAGTATAAGAGAGCGAATAGAAAGAGAGCTACAGTATATGGTTGCTGTGATGGAGAAAGACATACAGTAACACCACCCAGAAAGGGACAAACAGAGGATATACTGTAGGCAGCACATACTGTATAAGGATGCAGATATGAAAGAGAGAGAGAGAGAGAGAGAGAGAGAGAGAGAGAGAGAGAGAGAGAGAGAGAGAGAGATGTGTTCAAAGAGGGATGAGATACAGAAGGCACAGAAGGGGAGAGAGGAATAAGACAGAGAAATAGCAGATGCCCACCATGAAAGCAAAGGAGAACAGGAGGAAAGGGCCAGACTATAGGCAGAGAGAAAGAGAGGCATTGATTAGGAGGTGGTGGAAGAGAGAAAAGAGAAATAAACACAGAGAGAGAGAGAGAGAGAGAGAGAGAGAGAGAGAGAGAGAGAGAGAGAGAGAGAGAGAGAGTAGGCGGATGAAGGCAGACAGTTTTGGAGTCATAAGAGATAGCAATAGCAAGAGACGGACAGAGTGAGGGAGAGAAAGACACACACACACACACACACACACACACACACACACACACACACACACACACAACACACACACACACACACACACACACACACACACACACACACACACACACATATGGAGCTGGAGATAAAGAGCAGGCCTTTCATTCTGTTTGGGATGATGGGGGTTGTTTGGCTGCACGGCTGGTTCATACCACTACCACCCCTGACGTCAGCGCCACACTGTATTGTGAAAGTGCTGACTGGGCCGTGGGTGCATGTACACACACACACACACACACACACACACACACACACACACACACACACACACACACACACACACACACACACACACACACACACACACACACACACACACACACACACGATATGCTGTGATGTACAATTTTCATGTTTTGTCTTGGCAGGCATGAGTGTATATTTATGTTTTTGCATGTGTGTGTTTTTGCATGTGAGTGTGTGTGTGTGTGTGTGTGCGTGCGTGCGCGTGCGCGTGTGTGCGTGTGTGTGTGTTATTGTCAGACAGTCTGGGCGCTCCACCATACGTAGCTAGATGCCCTATCAGATCCCGTGCCCAGATACCAAAGTCTCCCCTCCACGCAGGCAGTCAGTTTGACAGGCCGGATGCTCCGCAGTTTGCCAAATCATCCCCTCCTCACGCGAACGCGCGTTTCTGCCTCGCTAACAAGGCCCTCGTAGCAGGAAAACAACCTCAGCATTCCCGTCATCGCGCTCCCTCCGTTTCCAAATCCACATTTTGAACTGCCACAGGCACTTGCAGTGTGTATAATGCTGTATGTCACAAGTCACACAACACGTCACTGTACCCCCAAAAAGGTCTGTAGTACATTAACCTTTTTTCTGTATCTGTACTTCACATATCTACATATATATATTTTTTTTGGGGGGAGGTCTATATTTCAAAAAGTAATTGCATTGATATTAAAAAGAAAATGTACTTTGTAATTTTATAGATTGACTAGACCGGTGTCCGTTGGGCAGCATAGTCACCATTGACGTCCAGTTGTGCAATACCCGTTGTATCCGTCTGTCTGTCTGTCTGTCTGTCTGTCTGTCTGTGTCCCTTTCATGCCCATACATTATATGGAGATCTGTTATCTCTGTCTGTCTTGCTCACTTTTATCCCCATATATAGTGTTCCGTGTCCAGGTCTGTGACGTCAGTAATATGACGTCAGAGTACAGACAGACATCTGACAGACACACAGTCGGTAAAATAATAGTTAGATTGGAAACTTTAATGCCAAAAGGATAATACAATACATATCGGTGGACAACTCAGCATTAAAAGGGCCAGAGGATGCTACTAGCACTAGCCTACTGCCAATTGTGTTCAACTGTATTTTTAAAACCATGGGCTTTGAAGCTATGATTTGCAGTTGCAGTCATATATACATCTAGAAGGGACTAGCAGCACTGGCTCAGAGTGTATCACTTCCTGTTTGTCTAACCCTTTCAGCTTGTGTGATTGGTTGATATAGCATGTATATCTCTGAGGCTCAGGGCCAGGGAGGCCAGAGGAGTCTCACACACAACCTTTGGCTAATGTCAGACGTCACAAGCTTTTTATGTCAGCACCCCCCCCCCCCCCCCCCCCCCCCCCCACATGACATGAATCTTTAGTGATTCTGCAGGAAACACTAATTATGTCCCTGCATATATTGTATGTGAAGCCTGTACTGTATGTAGACAAATTCCCAATGTTAATTAAAATACATTTGTATTTATATATTTGTATGTATGTATTTACGGTATGTATATATACGGTGAAGACACACGCACGCACGCACGCACGCACGCACGCACGCACGCACGCACACACACACACACACACACACACACACACATACGCAATAAGCTTGCAGTTTGGCTATTTTTGGTATAAAGTAAGTATAAAATATGGCTTGAAGGGGACATGGCATCCTATAGGCTCATTGTGTAGTTTGTTTTCCAATTCAGGTTAAAACGGCAGTGTAGAAACATGGCACGCTCCACCATAAGGTGACCTTATAGTGATGTAATCCAGTGGTTCTCAACCTGTGGGTCGAGACCCCCAAATTATTTCGTTGAAATATGATTATTTTGGGGGTCGCAGCCTGAAAAGTTTGAGAACCACAGATGTAATCAACACAGCTACACATAAATAAATCAATAATGGGTGTGTTAGATACAGGTGTGTCAATGTGCATTGGCAATACTGTTGACTATGTCTATCTACAGTACACTACAGTATTACAGTATGCTTGCACACTCTGGGCACACCTAAATCTGACACACCCATTATTATTATTTTTAAGCTACGTTACTTAATAACCTGCCCTGCAAAAAAAAACAAGAAAATCGCTAAATCAGCATACTGTATGGTTTCATGATGGCCCTTTGAGTAGTTAAATTAACACTCAGAATTTTATTGTGTATATGCCATTGACTGTAACAAAAAATTATGGAAGAAGGGAACCGCCACGTAACCCATTGGTTTTTACAGACCTGTTTTGAAACCACTTTGCCAGAGAATTCAGATCCACCATTTTGGAACTTCCAGTTCCGAAAAGTAAACCGAAAACGACTGCTATTGGCTGCAACTGCAGCGGGGGCGTGTCTTCACTCGGCAGAATCAGTAGAAGCCCTAGAAACATACCCTACTTTATCATCATTTTTTTTTCTTCAGATATGCATCTGTTGCATCTAAGATGTCTGAATAGACCAGTTGCAAAGCACTCTGTCAAATCTAAAAGCACAAAGGGAAGAGAAAAGCACTCTACTATCACCAAAGCACATCATCTCAGTATTTGGTGGACAAAAAATGGACATTATGGACATCTACCGGTACTCACGTTTGCAAGAAACAGAATCAATATTTGAAAAAAGAAAACGTATCTGTTTGGCTGGAGTGAAAAATCCCCAACTAGGTGCTCTTTGCTGTAAAAAAATACACCGCCTGTGTATTTTTTTTATTCTTGCTATGCATTAGCCAGACCATAAGGAGTGCTGTGGTCTCATCCCCCCTTTTTTTTGGTTTTTTTGCATCAATATTTGAAAAATGTAAGTTGAAACAAAAAGTGCTCAGCAGAGCTGATGGTGTGAGAGGCAGACGTAGCATGAACATTGTAAGAGGATATAGAAGCTGTCGGACGTTTTCTTTTTTTTCGTAGCCTACTTACTTGATCATACTACAGCGTCACGCAAAAGCATCCAAAGCAGCAGATCCACAAGCTCAAAACATGGTGCAAAGTTCTTAAAACGTAAACCTACAAGTAGACCAGTGGTTCTCAACCTTTGGTTCGGGGACCCCCAGGGGGGCTCACAATGCAACGCGAGGTGTTGTTGTGAGCATGTAGATCTGCTATTTTCACAATAGAACTGTGTTATACCAAATGTAATTCCTCTTTACAGTAGTGCTTGCCAGGGTAGGGGGGTCCCCAGTTAAAATATGAATATTTTGGGGGTTGTGGCCTGAAAAGGTTGAGAACCACTGCACTAGACGCACGCACGCACACACTCACACACACACACGCGCGCGCGCGCGCCATCTCTCTCCCTCCCCTCTCCCTGGCCTCCCTCTCAGGTAAATTAGGGCCTGGGGTGTGTGTTGGAGCTGGATCATGTCGCCGGCCACGTTGACATTCTTCATTGGGTCATTTTCTGTCCACAGCAGCAGCAGGGCCAGTATCTGCTGAAATGGATGTTGTTGTTGTTGGGGCTGTTGCTGCACTGTATCAAATCACGGATATGACACTGTTGCTTGGGGGCCATTATGTTGTATTTCAAAGGTGGGATCTATGGATTTGTTTGGTAGTTTCAAGTCGCTGCAGTGCTGTGGGCAAGACTTCTGTCTCTGGACTGAGATGTGGAGTAAGTTGCTCTGTTCTGCCCTTGTTCAGCGATATCAAAATACAGCCCAGCAATACTAGGATAGATATTGGAATGAAGGCCTGCCTTTTTTATTCATATGCTTCTTTTGCAATTTGTTTATTTGGTTGCTGAAAAGTAACAGCTTTGGAAATGATGAGGTTTCAACCCGACAGAGATGATAAACATACCATCAAAATATAATAGCAATAGTGAAGTAATAGGTCCATTTCAGTCTTGCAGTGGAGTTCTCAGCATCTCTAATATATGTTAGGATCTTAAAAGGATTGCATATATGCTGACCTTTTCCAAAAGCTTTTAAAAGGACATCCATCAATAACTGCATATTCTATGATCTCTGCATAATTTATAACAAACACCGTCGATACTTTTGATAGCTTTCCTTTTTTTCCCTCTGATGCAATCAATTGATTGATTTATATCGTCGCTGTCAGGTGGAAACCTCATATGTCCAAAACGGTTACTTTTCAGGATTCAAATTCAAAAATAGCAAAAGTAGCAGATCGACAAGCTCAAAACAAATCACTTCGAGCTGGTTGATCTGGTACTTTTGATGCGTTTGTGTGATGCTGTAGTATGATCAAGTAGGGTATTAATTTATGAATACACACAACAAGTTAGAATATGGAGATATGAGGTTTGTGCCAGACAGCGGCGATATGCTGGTGTTTATGGTGCTCACAGGCAGTGTTAAAGCGTAAGCGGGGAAACCCTCCTAGACTTGATGGACACCAGTGGTGGACAAAGTACTCAACCCCAGTACTTTGTTTCTGCCTTATGTTGGGCCCAGGCTTCTCTCCTCACAGATGAGTAAGCCTGGCTGCCCGAGGTTAGCTCAGATCTGAACCCATGAAATGAATCCAGTTTTACAATTGGCTAATTGGTGGATCCTCCCACTCCCAGACACTATGACTCAGACTGATACGTGTGAGCATCAGGGGCATAGTTCCGCCGATTTAAAACAAATCCAATACGGAACTAAAACTTCCTATGTTTGGCCGCTAGTTGCGCTGTTTTCCCCCCGCGAGGTACCAAAAAGAATGTGTCTACATTGGACCCCATTCGTTTTCCCCTTTGATTTTCTAACCTTAATAAACGTTGTCATAAATACTTTATGGTTGCTGTCGCTTGTGAAAAACTGCCTTTCAATTACCATGATATGCCTTTTGTGCAAATATGGTCCCATTTATGTTAAAATTGATGATAAAGTTGCAGGGGGCGTGTCCAACTCAACTAAACTGATAGCAGCCGGCTGTGTTCTTCTTCGTGTGCTTTATTTCGGGAGGCTCCGAACACATTCTCCCATGTATCCCTGCGGTTGCACGTGACCGTTGGCAGCCAATAGCATTCCTTATGATTCCTGGGGTACCATTCAAACAATGATGGCGACACCCATACAAGGGACAAAAAAACTGCGCAGCATAGAAACCAATGGCTTCGCTTCGTCCATATTTTTCTACAGTCTATGGTGAGCATATACTAATGACATCAAGGATCTCCATACAGTACAGATGTGCCAAAACTTCACATGTCCTGTCATTGGCAAGACAGTAGATTTCCAGTGGATGGATGCTGTGGGTGTTCCCTCCTCTGCGTCATCAGCGCCCATACCCTATAGGTGGGGTTGGCGAAAGGGCCTTTCTGTGTGGAGCTGGCATGTTCTCCCCGTGTTCCCTAGGGTAGGTACCCTCACAAAAACATGCAGTAATCCTGATCTCTCTAATGCCTACCCCTGGCAAGCCGGGGCGCCTGATGGAGGGGAAAGGAACTGGTTGGAATAATTCCTTACACACGCTACCGTCCTACCGGGGAAACTTCCCCCAGTCAGGTGATAAGAAGCGGCCCGCTCATGTACTGAAGGAAGCATGAGCTCAGTTCGGGGCCCTCCCCAGGTTGGCAGAGGAAAGGTAGCGCCCAGGATTACAGCTTTGGTGGCTTCTGCTCTTCAATGGGAATGGAGTGGTTTCTTTCCATTTGCGGGTTTCTTAAAAAATACGCTCCATTCCCAATACAAATTTGAAAGGCAAATCAGGGGAAGAAACCTGTGGAAAAAATGCATTTGCAGGACATTTTCTGGAAAAAAGCAGTAAAGCCTGAAGACTTGAAACGGAACATCTGTATTATGTGCATTGTGCATAGTCTGTTGTCACTATGCACTGTCTGTTACAGACAGATACAGAGCTATATGGATGCCATATAGGGTGTGCCAAATGTAGTTCTAAGAGCGGCCATTTCTTGGGTAAACACAGCCTTACACAGGTGTTCTGATTAGACTATAGCATTAGTTCTATGCAATCAAACAATGGACCTTTCCCGGCTCCGCCCCCTCCAAAAGCTGCGTCCGACCACTATCACAGCGCGCCGCTATTGGCTTCATTCACTTCAATGGGAAATACGGCGGATTGTACACACATTTTACACATTAAATACTAATTCAGTGTTGGACCCAGAGCTTCGAAATCTCTTCCAATCCATCAACAAGGCCTGGATCTGCATTGGAAAAAATATTTAGACCTTTAAACTTTTAAAACAATACGACATAGGAATATATAAGGTTGCAGCAGAGGAATAAGGAACATGTCTTGTCCATGGTTGCTGGACCACAGAAAGCCGTTTCAAACCAATTTAAATATGAATGGACTGTATTGGCCTAAACGACAATAACCCATGACTACAAACACCTTATTTGTTATGTTAAATAGCAACTGATATGTAATGTACGTCTGTGAATGTCTGAATGAACAGGAGTAGCGACGCGAAGTGTTGTATTTCAACTCTGCTTTCGACTGCAGGCTGTGGGTAGGGGCGTCACAAGGGGGGGAAAAGTGGGACTGACTTACCAGGGCCCAAGGTGGAAGGGCCTTAATTATTTTAGACTTTATCGATTGAAAAATAGCAGATATACAAGCTCATAGCGTGGCACTGAGTGCCGCGCTGCGAGCTTGTAGATTTGCTATTTTTGAAATCCCACGATGAAGAACATTCATGTGGGCCCACAGCGAATCCTTGTACCCAGGGCCCAGAATTTGGTGCGACACCCTTTCCTCTCCCTCTGCGTCTCGGCAGCTAAACTTGTCAGGAATCGCGAACATTTCACGCCAGAGATATCAAATAAGATTTATAAGCAATCGGCATGATAAGAAACAGGTAGCCTACATTTGAAGCAGTTTATTCTGGTTGGTTGTTTGTGTAATGGAGAGTAATAGCCTCTAAACAAATCAGTGAAAAGTGAAAACGGCTCTGTATAGGTCCAGCAGACAGGCGATTTCCTCATTCTGCTGTTGCGTCCTTATATATTCCTTTGTCCTATTGTTTTAAAAGTTTAAAGGTCTACATATTTTTCCAATGCATATCCAGGCCTTTGTTGACGGATTGGACGAGATTTCGAAGCTCTGGGTCCAAAACGGAATTAATATTTAATGTGTAAAATCCGCTGTATATCCATTCAAGTGAATGGTGCGGCTGTGATTCTGGTCGGAGGTCTCGGCGGAGAGGTGGGGGCGGAGCTCCCGGGAGTGGTTCATTGAAACACCTGTGTTTTGACCCAAGAAATGGCCGCTAAGGACTACAATGACGTAGCCGCTGGCACACACTATATGGATATTGGTCAGATTTGCAGAGCGACGTAGGTGTGAGGGCCACATTGCGGCCCGCACCTCTAGTAAACAACAGATTTGTCAATTTGTCCGGGACCATCTTGCTGCATTTTTGTCACAATTAGATCTTAAATACATCACAGCAAGGGCTAATGTAGGCTACAGAAATTAGATCTTTTAATTTGGGGTCTCGAAATAACACAGTGATACAATTCTTATGGTTATTAGCTTTTGATTGATTGATTTTTTGGTTTTGTTACCCATCTATTTGTACATCCTTTTTACCCTTCTCAGGTTTTTTCCTTTGTTTGTTTTTCTTTTCTTTTAGTAACGTGTGTACGTACATACAGTACAGATAAACTCACATGTAAACCTGAGAACATGCAGTGCTGTCAGGTGGAGGGGGCTCATCATTACTGTAGATCTGCTGCAGACCCCTATAGCCATTCTCCATTGCTGTATTTTTGTTGACATGGATTAGAAAATAATGGAAGATTGTGTGGACGATTGTGTTGTGTGTTGCAGGGCGATTGACCCACAGCTTGATACGGGAGATATCTGAGCCTAGAGCGTGTGCTATAGATCGATGGTATTGTTGCGGCTGTAGGGCGGATTTGCTGGGTCTGGCTGGCAGTGTGTGTACGTACGTGTGTATGCACGTGTGTGTGTGTGTGTGTGTGTGTGTGTGTGTGTGTGTGTGTGTGTGTGTGTGTGTGTGTGTGTGTGTGTGTGTGTGTGTGTGTGTGTGTGTGTGTGTGTGTGAGAGAGAGAGAGAGAGAGCGAGTGCGTATGCTGCCTTGTGTGTGTAGGGGAGAGCGGGGTAAACTGAGACACCGGGTAAACTGAGACGCTCCATTTATCTTGGCAATGGAACACATTTGTGGCCATGTGACCATTATATTTTCAAGCCCCTTGAATTTCCCACTTGTCATGAAAAGAGAGACCTGATAGTGCTGTAGAAAACATGCTTTTTTCACAAAAATGTGTTTTTTGCATGTAAAAGTAAATTTTCTTGCTGTCAACATAATCAGCTGTTGTGTCAAAGCAAATTGATGCAGGGAGAACATTTTATATCATACATGTTGATGAACTACCAACTTATAAATCCATGTGATAGATGCTAGCTGAAGATTACCCTGAATTGATAAAAATATCCCTTTTCCCAAAATGTGGCTGTGGGGTAAAGTGAGACAATTGCTTCGGGGTAAAGTGAGACTATCCTTAACATGAAAGACAGGGAGAAAGCTGTAAAAACCTAATTAAAGGGTGTACCAAACTAGTCTCAATTGATTCTTATGTATTTTCCCCTGTAGAATCCATTTTTGATATATATTTCTTTGTATTGTGCATAATTAATGAGATAATTAGCATATTTGACTAAATATGCGAATTATTTCATTAGTTATGCACAATACAACAATATACTTTGCAGAAATAGATTCTACAGGAAGAATTACATAAGGATCAACTGAGGAAAGTTTGGTAAACCCTTCTATACATTTTTTATAGGGTTTTTAGTTTTTTCCTTCTGCCCATGTGTCACATTATTTGACACATGGGTGGAAATGACAGGACAAAGCCTATTAAAAGAATGTCTGCTATGTACATTTTTGTATTGCGCATATTTAACCCGGTTAACCGGGTTTTTGTGTTTTTATGGTAGTTTTAAAGTGAAAAAAGTGAGTGGATCACTTTACCCCGTTGATTTCTCTGGTCTGTCTCAGTTTACCCCGGTCCTGGGGTAAACTGAGACACAAGACCACTTTTTTTAAAACAATCATATTTTCTCTGCCTTTTGTCTTGAATATGTTCTGATAACTTCCATTGTTAGGAAACATCCCAAATTACTGGGAAATGTGTATATTTTTACTGATATATCTTTTAGTTCGTCTCTAGGGGAGAAAATGTAAAAAGTGTCTCAGTTTACCCCGCTCTCCCCTACTGTATCTGCATTTATGGGTGTGTCTGCACACATGCCTGTGTGTTTATACTGTGTGTGTGTGTGTGTGTGTGTGTGTGTGTGTGTGTGTGTGTGTGTGTGTGTGTGTGTGTGTGTGTGTGTGTGTGTGTGTGTGTGTGTGTGTGTGTGTGTGTGTGTTCGCAGCAAAAAAATAAATAAAATAAATAGCAGATCTACAAGCTCACAATGCGTCACAAGAGCTTGTACATCTGCAATTTCTCGGCGGAGAACAGATTGGGTGTAGAAGTAAACATGTACAGTTGCAACTCAGTTTTAAGTGGTTATTTTAACTCAAGAGAGTGAAATATGTGTATTTCTACTGGGTCTAAAATGAAGAGCAGAGGGTGGTGTGTTGCTGTGAGTGCGCCCCCCAGTGTCGAGGGAGGGCAGCTGAAGGCAGCGCTCACTCAGTCACCATGGCACTCCAACACTCACCATGCAGTCGAGTCAGGACCGTAGCACTGTGTGTGTGTGTGTGTGTGTGTGTGTGTGTGTGTGTGTGTGTGTGTGTGTGTGTGTGTGTGTGTGTGTGTGTGGGGTGGGGTGGGGTGGGGGTGTGCAAGAAAGCTTTTGTATTCGTGGGGAAACCTTGTATGTCCTGCCGAAAGCATTTCTATTCAAGTGGGGGAAAAACACCTGTGTTCCAATTGGATCCGCTTATTTAGTCACAAGCTTTTCATTGGTCATTATGTTTATAAAACCCACAGACTACCTGGCATCCCTATTCTGGGCGGATTTCTTTTTATTAGTATTTTTAATTAATGATTACACAATAGAGAAATTACAAAGACAATAATAAAACAAAAAACACATACAAAACATACACAAAGACCGAGAAAAAATTATAATGATAACATTGGGGTTTACATTTTTTTCACCTTCATATCAGCAGCGCACCTCTCTTGAATCTGTACATCAACCATTTTTCCCGTCTTTTATTAAAAAGTTCTTCTTTTATCTTCAGTTTGAACCTTACTTGTTCCATGTCCTGTATATTTTCCATAATTATCCTCCATTGTTTATAGTCCGGAGTGATGTCCTTGAGACAGTTCTTAGTAATTGCTTTTTTCGCAGCGATCAGTAGGATCTTAATTAAATATTTGTCCCCTTTATTAGTATTATTATTATTTTTAAATAGCTAAAATAAATCTAAACTTTTACGTGACACTGTCATACAATAAAGTATAAAAGAGGACGTTGTGCTAAAAAAATATGAAAAATGTAGATACTAGGTTTCGTTCTGACAGCAACAATACAGTACACACTGTACTTAGGTGTATGAATTATTACACATACTGTACAGTAGGCTGTGTGTGAATAACCTACAGTGTTGTACCTGCATAAAGGCACACGCATGGTGAATGTACATCTGCTCCAACACACTAGTGTATCTGAAATATCTCTGTATGCACTTGCCTGTGTGGTGTATCATAATGAATCCATTATTGAGGGTAGGCCTGTCAGCCATGGGAGGGAGTGCATACCAATGTTTCCTGTTGAGATTGGCACATTTCACCCAGTTTTTTTTTTCATCTCACTCACGTCACTTTGTCTGCTGACCTCACTTAGCAAACAAAATAAACAGAAAATAAACAAAAATAAAACAATCCACAGGAGGCAAACAGTGATCACCCCATGATGTGCACTGCAATGTAGTTTCAAATGCACTACATTGCAGGCGCTTTTTGCGAGTGAAAAAATGAGACGACACGTGTGACATGTGTGAAATGTACCAATCTCAACAGGAAACAACGGTACATACAGTACATTCATACAGTAGGCTATAGACTACTGTACATACATAGGCTACATACTGTACATACTGTACGTACGTACGTACATACATACATACATACATACATACATACATACATACATACATATGCTCTACTGTACATACATAGGATACATACACATACATGCATACATACATACATACATACATACATACATACATACATACATACATACATATACTGTACTGTACATACATACATACATACATACATACATACATACATACATACATACATACATACATACATACATACATACATATACTGTACTGTACATACATACATACATACATACATACATACATACATACATACATACATATACTGTATTGTACATACATAGGATACATACATACATACATACATACATACATACATACATACATACATATGCTCTACTGTACATAAATAGGATATACATACATACATACATACATACATACATACATACATACATACATACATACATACATACATATGCTCTACTGTACATACATAGGACATACATACATACATACATACATACATACATACATACATACATACATACATACTGTACATACAGTACATACAGTATATACATACTGTACATACATACAGTATATACAGTATATACATACAGTACAGTACTGTACATATGCATACATACAGTGTGGAGGCTTCAGAGCCATCAGTTGCCCCTGACAACACTGGGCTGCCTGTCAACACCTCTGTCTTAATAGTGACAAATTGTACTTATTACATCAGCGTTAATTCCCCCCGATCTCCCTCAGATGAAGATACTTAGTCCCGCGCTGATCAAATTGTGTCTGCGTAATTACTGGGAACAGAACCCTATTAAAACCCAGGGCCTCAGACACACTGTCCAGACCCATCTGTGGGCCTATCAGTCAAAGTGTGTGTGTGCATCTCTGGGTGGGAGGGAGGCAAGCAGGGGAGGGTGCGGAGAAGGAGGAGGGGAGGGAGGGTGGCATTCTGTTGCTGTCAGAAGGAAACCTTGTATCTCCATATTTCAACTTCGTATGGTTTCGTTCGTAAATTGTCCGCCGTAATCTGAAGAGGACTCACCCTCATCAGACTGCAGTTTATAAACCCGTAGCACTTGGCCTGGCCTTGACGACCATGCAGGCTAAAGGTTACAATGTCATTTAGATAGCATGCTATTTAGACAGATGCATTTGTTGACGTGGCATCCTATAGTTTCAATTGTGCATTATTATAACGTTTTTATATTATGCTGTTTAGACTGAGGATGGTTTACTTATCCTAGATGAAGGAGGCACTGAGGCATTTGATGTATTACCTCGTATTTACCTTGCTTACTGTAAATCGCTCTGGATTAACTCATTAAAAGCCTCAGACATTAACGGATTATAATGTCCAGAGTGCCTCCCACCCCCCCCCCCATTCACGGCCGTTCTCTTATTTTGTCTTATTTTGAAGGCCACCGGAAGTACTTCCGGTCTGACGTCATCGGATCCTTCGACTGAACCGATCATTGTTTATGTGGAGCCATGCTGGATCGGCTCGTAGCGTTTATACATGTGTTTTATAAGCGAGCATCTGCCTCCATCTTCGCTTCTAAAGTGTAGTTTTGAGATAATGGACATTAAAGATGAGGCGGCCCGTCCACCTCAATGTTATGGGATGACTATTGTGTGCTCGTGGAGCCGTGATGATGACAAATCAGCGCGGATTTCGTCTCCGGAGCGTCGGCCATTGTACTAGGTATTTTTACTCGCCGTTACAGTAATCTATTACTTTTCCCGCGACATCGCGTGGATGGCACTATAGATACTCTATTACTTTTCCCGCGACATCGCGGGGTTGGCTTTTAATGAGTTAAGAGCGTCTGCTAAAATTAATGAATGACCTGCGTCGTCGTGCAAGAGTGTCAGTGGTGCCCAAAAGTTGTGAAAATAGCTGATCTACAAGCTCACAACGAGCGTTATGAGTTTGTAGATCAGCTATTCTCAGGTATCAGTTATTTCCAAAAATGTATAATGTGGAAAATATAAGTGAAAGCGGTCGTGTGCCTGTGGGTTATATCAATATTGAACCAAAGTATTAACGAGAGCTTTGTGACTAAATAATAATTACACTGGGATCCATTTGAAACACAGGTTTCTGGACATACAGGGTTTCCACCAGCCGACAGCGAGGGCTTCTGGGTGGGACGCAGGAGGAGGAGGAGGAGGAGAAGAGATTGAAGAGCGTGAGTTAAAGAGAATGAGAAGGAGGGAGGCAGCGGAGACTAGAGAAGGATGAAAGGAAAGGAGGGATGAAAGGAGCAAGAGAGAGAGAGAGAGAGAGAGAGAGAGAGAGAGAGAGGACAACAGAAGAAAGCCAGGACAGAAGGGACGAAGGAAGAGAGAGAGAGAGAGAGAGGGGGGGAAAGGGAGAGAAAGGGACCTGACATCCTTTACTGTACTAATGTCCTTAAGGTGTGTATAGGCTACATATGAAGTCAGCACAATTCCATGTAGGCCTGAGAAAAAAAAGCAATAGGATAACAGACAGCCTTTTGTTTACAAAATGGCGGATTGTAGATTTCTTCTTTTTTTCTGATGTAGTGAAACGCAGAGTGGAAGACTTTTAACAATGGATAGATAAAGAGAAAGAAAGGCAGGCAAGCAGACAGAGAGATATACAAATAGATCTACAATATCTACAAGCTCACATGGATTTATCAACAAGATCTATAAGCTCGATCACAGCGCATCACTTCGTGCCACACTGCAAGCTTGTACATATTTCTGTAAAATATAGAAAATGTCTTTTTCAGATGGGGGTCTGCGGCCAAATATATATATATCAATTCAGGGGTCCTTCACATGAAAAAGTTTGAGAACCACTGAGAGAGAGAGAGAGAGAGAGATAGATAGATCGATAGAAAGAAAGAAAGAAAGAAAGAAAGAAAGAAAGAAAGAAAGAAAGAAAGATTGTTTATGGAGTGATAGGAAACCCTTTGGTTGCTGGAACTATTTCATTTATGTGAGGTAGGCGTATAATGGAACTATTTCATTTATGTGAGGTAGGCGTATAATGGAACTATTTCATTTATGTGAGGTAGGCGTATGGAACTATTTCATTTATGTGAGGTAGGCGTATAATGGAACTATTTCATTTATGTGAGGTAGGCGTATGGAACTATTTCATTTATGTGAGGTAGGCGTATAATGGAACTATTTAATGTATGTGAGGTAGGGGTATGGAACTATTTCATGTATATGAGGTAGGGGTATGGAACTATTTAATGTATGTGAGGTAGGGGTATGGAACTATTTCATGTATATGAGGTAGGGGTATGGAACTATTTCATGTATATGAGGTAGGGGTATGGAACTATTTAATGTATGTGAGGTAGGGGTATGGAACTATTTCATGTATGTGAGGTAGGGGTATGGGACTATTTCATGTATATGAGGTAGGCGTATGGGACTATTTCATTTATGTGAGGTAGGGGTATGGGACTATTTCATGTATGTGAGGTAGGCGTATGGGAGTGGCGTTTTCCCCGGCCGTCAAATGAGCAAACATCCACAGCAGGCTCCCTGGGGGGGAGGCGGCAAACGTGGACTATATAAAACAAAACAAATGATTAAAATGTGAAATTTCATTAAAGCTCCAGCTAAGTTTTTACAATAACCACAATTACCATAAGCAATTTCCCACAGCTCTATAGATATGGATTTAGCATCACCAGTAGTTCAATAAAGAATAAAGTCTCTCCCTCTCTCTCTCTCTCTGTCTCTCATTTGTTGGGGCTGAATGGTGAGGGAATGGAATTTACAAATTAGTGTCGTCCGATGGAAATGTGCTAATTGCAGTTGTTAAGCTGCAGCAATAATTAGGTTATGATGGCAGCCCGCTACACATGGTGAGTGAGCGTGCACGCAGTATGCGCGTGTGCGCGCACACACAACACACACACACACCCACGCATGCACACGCACACACACGCGCGCACGCACGAACGCGCACACACGCACGCACACACACTCAAACACACTCAAACACTCCAAACATGAAGTCAAACAATGTAAAACCCGATTCATACTTCGTCTCACAACATTGTTGCTTATTAGACCTAAAAGCTCACAATGCGCCACAGATGCAACAAGCTGTGAGCTTGTAGGTCTGCTATTTTCGACGTGCAGCACCGCCTTGTGACGAAGCATACATTTGCTATTTTCGACACGCAACACCGCCTTGTGATATATATATACCGGTATATATATACTGTATACACCTGTAAGACTGATTGACCGTCAGGTCGCATACACAAACTTGAGAAGGCAATCAAAATCTGTAGGAGCAGTGTCCAAAAATGTGCTTGAAAAAATTGGCCTGATGGTGGCGTTAAAGGGGACATATCCATGTTGATGACATGACTGTAGACATACTTTGTACCGTTTTGCGTGATTTTAGGGCAAAATGTGTACGGGCAGTGTCCAAAAATGTGTTTGAAAAAATCGGCCTGATGGTGGCGCTATATGGGACAGAATGATGTTGATGACAGACATACTATCAAGCAGGGCATTCATTTACGATAAAAAGTAATGGAAATAAGAGGTTTCCGCCCGTTAGACTTGTCTCACAGCACACCAGTCTACCTCTGAACACCGTTTGCTGTAATAGTGTTAAATAGCTACAGTAAATGTGGAATCTAAATTCATTACAGCATATCCAGTCTGAGGCAAAGAACGTAGCCCAGAGGTCAGAGTCACACACCCACTGGGACCATAGTGGCTGTAGTAATGTTTGTGGTAATTGCATAAGCATAACCTCCTGTTATATTTGGTAGATGTACAGTATTAAGTGTGTTATATCCAAGTCTCTCAATGTTTCAATGGGTTTTCACTTACAGTATGTGTTTGGCATAACTTACAGTATATGCAAACTGTAGGGCTTAAAGGTAGGGTAAGTGATATTTTTTGTTTAAAGGACAACTTTGTTTTTCTTCATATTTTAGATTGTATTTATAGAAAAGAAAAGATGAGTGCTAACACTTATGTTGCAATGACTTTTTCTCTTCAATGTCTCGCGTTGCCATGGTTACCATAGACTTCCATGTAATTGTGCAATTGTGTAAAAAGTGCACGCCCATGCCTAGATGATGCACCACGTGTGTAGATGCTGTTCACAGCTTTCAAACAAAAAAATCCGCTTGGAAATCCATTCAGGCATTCATGATTTATCAGCCATTATGTTTTCTTCAGATGTAAACAAACATGGCTGCCATGTTTGAAAGAATGAGTTGGTATGGGGGTTAAACATGCAATTTCGCGATCGCGATCATGCCTAATACATTTCTGGAGGTCCAAAAAATTTTTTTGAAAAAAAAAAAATTTGAAAAAAAAATACGTTTTTTTTTTTCAAAAACGGCCCAAACTCGGGAAACTCGGGGTTGGCACAGCGGTAGTACCAATACAAACTCGGGAAACTCGGGGTTGGCACCATATGTGTTAAAATGTTTTCATTTAATGCTTTCTAACGTTTTAGCGATTTTAATTATATTGATTTAAGTGGGTGGGGGGCATGCATACAAGCGGCTAAATGTGTATTTTTAGACACAATAATCCCATTCCCGCAATCTTTCTTGGGCAGATGTGACTTATGGGGGCTAGTAGTGTTACTGTAAATTGTAATAAAGAAATCACCCGCTTATTGTCTAAAAATACATATTTAGCCACTTGTCCTGTGCGCATGCTGCCACCCACTGAAATCAAAATTGCTAAAATGACTAAAACAATAGAAAGCAGTAAATTAAAACGTTTTAACACTCATCTTTTCTTTTCTCTGATTACACTCTAAAATATGAAGCCTTGATGTAAAAACAAGAATTGACACACAGTCAATATAAAATCTGTGGATTGGTGTGTTGACGTTAGTGTAAAAAAAGTTTGAAAAAAATTTTTTTTTGAAAAAAAAAAAAAGTTTGAAAAAAAAAAATTTAGAAAAAAAAAAAGTTTAGGTCCAAAAATGTGTTAAGAAATCGACCTGATGGTGGCGCTATATGGGACAGATCCATGTCGATGAGATAAGTGTAGACATACTGTGTAGCGATTTGTGTGATTTTAGGGCAAAAACTGTAGGAGCAGTATTCAAAAATGTGTTTTAAAAAATTTGGCGGGGGTCCCTGGAGCTGCGGGGGTCCCTGGAAGGGTGGAGGTTGTGGATTGGCAGACAAGGATTGTGTGTGGAAAATTTCACATGGATAGGGGCAAAAAAGTGTGATGTGACGTGACAGACAGACAGACAGACTGACGGACAGACAGGCGGTGGAGGTTTTCATAGTAACTGCGACCTGACGGTCGCAATTATAATCATTAGTATTGTTTATTTTAATTATTATTATTAAGGAACTCTAGAAATCTCAGTTGGAACTGTTACCCCAGTGACCCGATGCTGGATAAGCGGTTGAAGATGGATGGATGGATTATTTTAGAGTAAGCTACTTTATTTACCATTATTGTGTACTCCGCCACATGGGGAGCAATATTCAATTCAATCTTCAATTCAAAGAAGCTTTATTGGCATGAGAACACAAACGTTTACACAGTGGTGGAAAAAGTACCTACATTTTTATAATTAAGTAAAAGTATCAATTCTGCAATGTAGAATCACTCTGTTACAAGTGAAAGTCCAGAATTAAAAATGTACTTGAGTAAAAGTACAAAAGTATTGGTATCCAAATGTACTTAAAGTGTAGGCACCATGACATTTGCCTTGTAAAACTGTTGACACATGTCTCTAAAGGTCCCCCTAAGTATTTTTTTACATATATTTGAGTCATATTAGTTTGAGAATACATAGTTACATTTGAGGTTTATAAATTAATAAGACCAACTGTGGCCATTTTGGGAAATAACTTCGGAAATAAAGTTGTCGCGTGAAAATGACGAAAACAAGAGAATCTCTCTTGCCCTCTTGTCTCGGTGAAATGCAAGCTGGACACGCCCATTTCTGCCCCCCCCCCTGCCGTTTCCTTGTCAGCACGGCTGCACGGACTGACAGCGCAGCGGTGGAAGAAGTACTCATATTTTGTACTCAAGTAAAAGTATCAACAAGTAAAAGTATCGATACTACAATGTAGAAATAAACCGTTACAAGAAAATGTCCGTCACGCACTGTGAGCTTGTAGATCGGCTAATTTCAAATGGCCGATGTATATATAGTGATTAATGAATGGTTTGTAATAATAATTAAACAAAGTATTTTTAATAACTTTTTTTAAATAACTGCAGTGGAGTAAAAGTAGCCTACAATGATTTATTTTGAGATGAAGTGGAGTAGAAATAAAAGTACTGAAAATGTAAAACACTCCAGTAAAGTAAAAATACCTCAAAATTGTAGGGCCCTACTTAAGTACAGTATCTGAGTAAATGTAGCCTACTTAGATACCGACTGCAGGCGAGCCGATTAGAAGAAGAGCTGGTCGCGGCTATCTCCGCCTCAAAGTACATCAATACTTGAGTAAATGTAGGCTACTTAGTTACTTTACACTCGACTCACTAGCAGGCTGCACGTAGATGCGAGCGGGCGAGCGGCTCTCATCCACTCACAATGATGACAAGCCTCGGTCAAAGTGCTTGGTTTAGTACTTGAGTAAATGTTGGCTACTTAGTTACTTTACACACGAGTCACCAGCGTAGATGCGAGCCTAGATGCGAGCGCAAGCCTCGGTCAAAGTGCTTGGTTTAATGTTTTATTTTAACTCTATCTTCTAATTATTATTAACTTATCCTCACAAATAGTCGCCCTGTCCGGCTGTCCCCTATTTATCTTATTTTGTCATGATGATTTGTCCCAGAAACGGCCCGGGAAAGAAAAGCTCCATAAAAATCACTGAGTCACAATGGCTTGTTCATCCCACACATGAACCTCTCATCGCGGCATGAACAGCGAACAGCAGCCGCTGTCCACAAAGCCTGGAGCGAAGTCAAGACCCGCCCCTCGCGACTGTAGAAAGTCTTTGACTCGTGCGAGCTGTGCTTCAGCATGAATACAGCGAAATCAGTCAGGACAATTACAAAACATGACACGACGTGTACGCTCCAGCAGAATGTCCCGTAATGATCGTATTATTTTAAGAGGAGCATTTTAATCCGATCGGTCGTCGTTTCCTTAAAAAGGTATTAATGTATCTAAGTGCAGTACACCTCGCAACCGATGGGGTCGCATGGCTGAAAAACAACAGAAAATGACGTCTGGTCGGATTAAAATGCTGTTTATTAAACAATACGAAAGATACAGGTAATTCTGCTTGAGCGTACCATACTGTGACATCTGTGAGACTTCAGTAAGCACTTTATCTTTGAAATATGAACGTTTTTGTAGACGTACGTAGCAAATAGGTTTAACTGCTCAACACGAGGTTGAAGTGAATTTATTACACACCGTGACTCGTGCGTTAGCCTGCAGCTAGCGCTAGCTAGCGTTAGCCTGCAGCTAGCGCTAGCTAACGTTAGCGTTAGCCACACATCCAGGATAGTCTAATAAGTCAATTTTCCAACGGCGAGTGAACGATTGCATTCCGAGTTGGGTCGCTGTTTTATTCCATGAGTAATTGTGTATAACATGCCTGCGTTAGCCTGCAGCTAGCGTTAGCCTGCAGCTAGCGCTAGCTAACGTTAGCGTTAGCCGTTAGCCACACATCCAGAATAGTCTAATATAAGTCAATTTTCCAACGGCGAGTGAACGATTGCATTCCGTGTCCTTCATGGATTTTTTTCCCCCTGGCTGTCAATGTTTTTATTGTTCAAAAAGAAAACGTTCTGAACGTTAAAACTAGATAGTTTTACGATCATGACAATGTGACAAACGGAACGGATCCTTTTTTTCCAAACTCGAGAAGAAGAACAGCGCAAGGCCGCTCCCAGAGCCCTAGAATGGAGAGTTGCGCCACTCCCGTTCTGATTATACTGCTCTGGCCGCTCCCAATCATGAAACTAGCTTGGTTACCATGTGACATGCGACAGCCAATCGGCAAATAGGTCGCCTAGGTCGCCTGAATGTCTCAGCACAATCGCACGTCTTTAATGAATCTGTTTCCACAGATTAAAAACAAAGTTGTTAAAGGTTAAAGCACTATTTCTGATCGTAATCATTGCTTGAGTGTTTGGTTCAGTAAAAGGGGTCTCCCCGTCTCTCTAATAATAGCTCTTTTATAAACAGTAAATACATTTTAGTGTAGGTGACTAAGTTTCAGCCAATCAGGAGAGGAGGCCCATTTATCAGCTTCATTTTTATAGTGTTACAATTTCCAATTTAGTCTGCTCATTTATTTGTGTCATCACTTCCAATTTCACTTGAATTCTCTATCCTGATTGGATACAATTGGTATCCCAACCCAAAAAATGCCCTTTCTGTTTATAATAAAGAGCTTGAAAGACATATAGAGACACTCTATAGCAGAGACTTTCAACTGTTGGTAGATGAAGGTATTGCAAGCGGTCCCTGACCATTCATACAGTATGTAGGAAAGTGAAGATTTTTATTTTATTTTATTTTTCTCAACCGCTAATTGAGAAACAGTCCACTAAATCAGTGGTCTTAAAGACTCTGTTGGTTCCTTTAGGGGGATCTAAATTGACCAAAATGGAACCAAATGGACCGTAACCGGGCCATTTGGTTTCATTTGTAAGATAAAAGTTTGAGAACCACTGCACTAAATGACCTGGTGACCTACAGTATGATGATGCCGTGTCAATGTGTTACTGGGAGGTCAGAGGTCAAGAAATGTCCACGGAAAAGGGGAGTTTAATAGATAGAATCTCAGGATGGGATGGTGTACTGGATTTCCTGGTTGAGTCACCATTATTTGGAAATGTGGCCATGTAATCATATGTGTCTGTGACAGAGTCATCTATTGATTCAATCCTCAGCCTCCAAACCACCCAGACCAAAGAGGGAGGGAGGGAGAGAGAGAGAGAAGAGAGAGAGAGCAGATATTTTGAAATACTGGGAGGGTCCCATGATTTATTAAGATGACATATTTCATTTGTACGATTCCTTATTAAATATGCATAGTTAATCTCGTTGGCAGCTGGACATTTTTTGCATGGATTACAATATACCTGAATAATTTATGACAGATGAAAATTTGTCTATAATTCAAAGCAAGTATGGCATAACACCACCGGTCACTCACTGCAACCAGACATTCAAAAATTAAAAAACTAAACGACTGCAAAAATAAATAAATACAATTAACAAAAATGTAAGAACCTGATAGTGTCACTGTAATAGTTTCAGTCCACTGGTTAACATGCTGGTTATTTATTTTATTTAAATTCTTTAAATTTAAGAAATTATGTTATGTCTAGATCAAGTTATTGAATCCATTCTCAAAACAAAATGGTTGCCTAATGTTTTCTAATTTTCCTTGACGACCTAACTTGCAACAATACCTTCAAATATGTCAGTGTATTCTCCTGTTAATGCACTTGACTATAGATTACTGTGATACTATTTGCAACCGTTTTTAAAAAATCAAACCTCGGTTCGAAGTGAAGCAGTGAATCTTAGTATAGAATTGTCTGGAGAGCCGGTATGACAGCCGGTATAATAGGTTTTAAAAAAATATATAAAAAGTCCTGCTTGCTGGTCTCTTAGTTGTTTGTCAACTGCATCCCTCTATAATTATTTCAGTTTCTGTTATCTTTGTGGCCTACTAAATTTTTCAACTTCTGCTAGATTTTGAATGTATTTACTCTTGTCTGCCATTCTGTTAGCATCTGTATATTCTTTTTGTGCCTTTGCTTTTGCTCTTATGCGGCTATTTGTCATTGCTGCAATAGGTGAGACCTGTACAAGACAGATAAAACCTGAAGGCCAAATTATCATGTGAAGCTTGACCAATCCTCAAAGTATCCATTCAACTGACCGGGAGGGACACCGCACACATATTCTGGACGTACGGGACGTATCTGGCCCATGTTACAGATGTTGTCCAAAAATCATGCAGATCGGTACACAGTATCTCTGTAGCCGTTAAATGGAACGGGTATTTCTTACATTGATGCTCCTACATATTAGCATGCAAGCACCAGTTAAAGTTACTTTCCATCCCTCATATACTGTGTGCACAGTGCACATCCCATAACCCACACACTGCACATCATTTCGGAGCTCATATCTTTGAACGGGTAAGGGCTAGTGGTAATTAAACGGACATTCTGTTTTTGAAAAAGCCTGTTCATTCTGGACTAAAATGACCATATATGGGCGTGATACACACAAAGCCACTCATAGGATGCGGTTTTCACCGCTTCAAAAAAATATATTGCTACCATAGGTCGCTATTTAGTATGAAAACTTGCAGCTCATGTCTGTCTTACACACACCTCATTGGATTGGATTGCAAATGAATGGCCAAGACAGAATTAATTTGCACTGACCTGTTCAGACATCACAATGATGACTCGACCAGCTCAGCGTTCTCAACGGGCCCGAAAATGAAGGCCTGGCCCTAACTGGGCCCCAACTGGGCCGGCTTGAGGCCCTGTTTGGCCTTACTAATTAGCATACATTTTACGCCCTACCCGGCCCGAAAACATCCCTGATGTCATCAATATTAAGCAATGAGAAAAACGTTAAAATTAAATTACAAATCAATCGATTACAAATGTTAAGCATAACACAAAGACATATACAGTATACATGTAGGCTACTTGGTGGATGGTTATTTGAATTACTAGGTGAGGTAAGTTTATAATTCAGAAGAACATATTATCACACATTATCTTCACAATGTAAAAAAACAGGGCTCTTCCAAAGTTAAATATACATGGGTCCATTTGATTGCATGTGTACACTCTTTGGAGTAAAACATATTATTGATATTATTTGTAAAATAGAACGGGTCTTTGAGGCCAATGTTTTAGAACAGGAAGGCCTTTAGTTGAAGTGCATGTGCGACTGTGTGGATTTCATTGCGGTGTCGCTGACCCAGCTAGCCGCTCTTCTTAGCATTCAAGACACAATTGACAGAAGGAGAGAACAGGAAGAGGAGAGAGGAAGGAGACTGAGCCAGGCAGGAACACTGAGGTGTTTGAAACCCAGTCTCTTTGCATTCTGTGTCTACTGCCAGGTCTCTGCTTGAACCAAAGATGCCTTCTTCATCACCGCCTCAATGGCAGCACTGTCGCTCACTTGTACTCCTCACATCAATGCACGCTGCAGCTGCATTCACAAGTAGAGTCTTCTTTAGATGCTAAAAGTCCCCTCATAATTAAACTTTTTTTTGTATTTGTTCTGATATTATAAGTGTGGTTCCTTATAGGGTAACCAGACTATTGTTCTTGTCCAGCTTTATTTCATCTAGACCTGTCTAGAGTAACCTTTTTTCTTTAACCTTTTCTGTAACCCCAGAAGTCCATCGAGTTCAATGGACCTTTTCTGTAATCATTTCTTTAACCCCAAAACCCCCAAAAAGTCCCAATGGACTTTTGTCCATTGACCTCACTATCTGTCCCTTTTCTGATTGGACAATATAATGTCCTATCTGAGAAGATTGGTCTTCTTTCGTGTATCATCATCCTTAATGATTGGTTGACGACATTTTATTTCACAAGATTTCTTGTTACTTAGGGGAGGCCATGGGGCTGGCTGTCGTCTTCTCCCCCTTGCTGACGTCGGCTTAGGCAGGGTTTGAACCACTCACCTTCCGCATGAGCTTCACGAGGCATCACGACATATAGGCAAGCACACTTGCAATTTCCCAGAATTGCACCTTTCTAGTAATCAGAAAGATCTACTGTGACGTCCATTGTGACGTCCACCATTTTGTGTGTCTGACTGAGGTGTGGAAAATCTGGGAGTGGTGTTAGCTGGAGTATTGGTTGAGCTTCACATGACAGTTAGCACGCTGTAGAATATAGTCACGAGCGAGCCCACACTGTTTCGGAGGAACAGTATCTCTCATTACAAAACAAATGACTAGGACGCAGCAACCGCGCCCCGCCTGAAAGACGCTTTAGACATCCCTGAACGCAGACTTCTGAGAGGTCAAGGGTCAAGGAGGGACCTCCACCCCAAATATGGAATCTGATGACATCATAGAACAGTCACATGACATGGAAGCAACACCGCTATGACTTGCGCCAGCAGAGTGCGCAAGTACTGCGTTCGTTGTTTCTGTCTGTGTTTACGCCCGTAGCCAATCAGGGACACCTCGACAGAGTGCAGTCTAGTTACACCATGTTTTTGTTTTGCATTTTGTATTTATTTATATATTTATTTATTGTTTTATTTTATTAGTGTTTTCTTTTGTTGTTCATTTGATTATTGTTGGTAGTCATGGCTGCCAGTTCCCACCTGATGTTGTGTGGGAGTCCAGACTGCTCCAGACCGTAGTGAATAACTGCTAGCTTACATATCGTCTTCAGGCTAGAACTCAGGTTTAAGACATACAGATCATCTGGTGTGTTGCCTGCTCCAAAGATGATGATACGATCTCCCATCATGCAACAGCACTGCATAGCCATCCAACGTGGGAGTTTCCCCTTGGGTTCAACCTTCTTCCAGCAGAAGGTCTGTGGACTGAATTTCCACAGATCATTGAAGATCCGGTATTGAAGTTTGTTGCTGCCACCAAATATGTACAGCTCTCCATTGTAGGTAAAGGCTGAATGACCCCAGCGTCCTTCTGGAAGAAATATTGTAGGAGGTGTTTTCATCCAGCAGTTTGTCTCTGTGTCAAACTCTCTGATGGTGTTGTAGTCCTCCTGACCCCTCCCACAGCCCCCAAATACAAACATCTTTGTCCCGATGATGGAGGAAGAGTGATGTGATGAAATAGGAGGTGGAGTTCCTCTGGTAAAGACCAGACCATAGTGGTGGTGTCCAACTTGTAGATGTCATTAGTGTACGTCGTCTTGTTCCGTCCTCCATGAATAAACATGACTTTCTCCAAGACACAGGCTGAGTGGCCCTTCCTCCTCCCTGGAACAGTTCCAGAAACCTGTGGTTTGAACCATCTGTGGGCGTCGACATCAAATACATAAAGCCCATTGTTGCAGTACCTCCCCGTGTAGTTACCATACCCTCCCCAGATGTAGATGAGATGTTCAATCAGCACAGCTGTGTGGCCCTGGCGCCTGGAGCGAACCTCACAGTGACGTTGTCCTCTTCCAGGTGTCTCTGGGGTCACCTTCACCTGGAGCGAACCTCACAGTGACGTTGTCCTCTTCCAGGTGTCTCTGGGGTCACCTTCACCCAGCACAAAGACACTGTGTTGAAGACAAACACATCAATCTGATCCTTGTTGATGTCGCTTCTGGAACCTGTAAAGGAATAAACCTGGCTTCCGACTGCCACAGCTTCCGCAACTCTCTGGTTTCCCCCGTTCGGTCTGGCCACTGTCCAATGAAGCATCTTTCTAAGACTCTTCTGTCTCCTTCCCGTATTCTACAGTATGTCTTCACGGCTAGCTCCATCCCCTGCAGCATCTTATATAGACTAGAACCAGAGCCCAGGTGTGATATCACACGCCGCACAAACCGTTGTCATGACACATTTATCTAGGAATCCTTTCCCAGAAATTGTTATTATAGTCAAAACAAGCTTTTTCAACATACCATAACGCCGTACAGACCGGACAGACCCCCACAAGAGGACGTGCCTGGTAAAAGAGGACGTATGGTCACCCTACGTTAAACATCCCTGAACGCAGACTCCTGGGAGGTCAAGGGTCAAGGAGGAACTTCCAGCCCAAATATGGAACCTTACCTCATACATGAATGACATCATAGAACAGTCTTTATTATAACACCCTGTTTTAGTTTTTCTAGTTTTTGTTTATTTTTTATTATTGGTCCTACTTGTTGTGGGCTCGCTGTTCTCCCTAATCTTTATATAATAAGGTTATTCTCCTCAAAACTGTCCGACAGTACAAAGGCAGGGCCTTTAGCCAATTAGGGAGCAGTGTTCTTGGTGACATCACCACCAACAAGTGCGACCTGATATAAATAACAACAACACCCACTGCGTGGTCACAACAACCAAGCTGCTAGTAGGCAATACTTCCGTACCTGTCACCGATTATCCTTGATCCTTTGGTCAGGCTTCAGTGCCGCGGTGCAGACAGACAGACAGACAGACAGACAGACAGACAGACAGACAGACAGGGATGCGCCTGTTCTCTGTTGCTTGAGAGACGGAGATGCAGTAAGAGACACAGTAACAAACACATTATTTTTAAAATTAAAAAAATATTTTGACCCACATAGTAAGCTACTGGGTGAGATAATACCAATAGAGGAGGCGCCGAAATGGAGGGTTTTATTTTATTATATATTTTTTTAATATAAAAAAGAAATCCCTCCATTTCGGCACCCCCCCTAGATGGCCGCCCTAGGCGGCTGCCTATGTCGCCTATAGCTACAAACGGCCCTTTATACGAGCCCACACTGTTTCGTAGGAACAGTATTTCTAGTTTGTAACTGAGCTCCTCTAGTACAAACACTGGCCCAAGTGAGTCTCGTCGTGTGGGTTGTCTGCCCAGACACATGAAGAACTGCTCCCCTTGGCTTCAGTGTCCTGACATCCACACGGACGTGCGCAAGTTGAAACTCATGGGCCAGGGCTTTACTAAGCACGTGTTCCTGTCAGAGAGGAGGGGTCAGAAGGTGGCGTTGTCCAGACTGTCCTCTCTGGAGCACCAGTTCTACTTCCTCTACGGTGTGTCCACGCTGCAGGCCCCGAGAGCTCCGCTGGTGCTTCAGCTGGTGGGCAGACTATTAATTCCACAGTCTATAAATGCTATATAGACATAGAGTCTGGAACTACACATCCTGAAATCTGAGAAAGGAACCTATCATCTGTTCATCATTTCCGTTCGCTAAAATATATTTGAAAATAATATTTTTTAATGACCATTGCTGATACGCAGCAAGCTATATAGACTTCAATTATTTTTGTATTAATTGTGACCATACACTAGGTCGCATTTAGTATGAAAACCTGCAGATCATGCCCTTTAGGGTGAGGTCGCTTCTCGCCCTTAAGGCGTCTTACTGGTATTAGGACAAATTTGTGCGACTGTGAAGACGAAACCGAAGTGGGGAGGAGGCGTCACAGTCGTTTTAGCATCTGAAAATTGTGGGAGGCAACAGTCTGGCTCGCGAGACTACAGGGTTAAAGGAGTAGTTCACCCCCAAAATGACTTTTTTTTCTATTGATTAGTCACGCCATGGAGACTAGAGTTCAATAATATTTTTAGTTTTTTGTCGCATTCCTAAGACACAAATGTGATAAGAATAAATTTACCCCCATTCGAAACGGGTCCCCATCCGGAATCAATTGGGGTAAATTTACTCGAATCAAATTTTTGTCTTAGGAATGTGACAAAAACCAAAAAATATTATTGAACTCTACTCTCCATGGCGTGACTAATCAATAGAAAAAAAGTAATTTTGGGGGTGAACTACTCCTTTAATGTCTTGCTCAAGGACACTTTGACACTAACCCAGCGGTGAGCCACTCTACATCTTGAGCCACCGGCCAATTAGTAAACAAAAGGTTCTCAGTTCGATCCCCAGATCCGCCTCAGTTAGTGTCCAAGTGTCCTTGAGCAAGACACTCCTGAACTACTCCCGAAGAGCAGGTTGGTGCCTTGCCTAAAGGTGCTATACAAATGATTTTACCATGTATTTCAATTGGGGGTCCGCGGACAAAATATGCATCGTTTTGGGGATCATTGACATGAAAATATTTGAGAGCAACTGAACTTCACGTGATGCCATATAATGACTTTCATCATGATGTACTGTAAAGTGTGGTATAGACAGCTGTCTTGGTATTAATAGAACGTCTGTACTCACATGGGAAAGCTGAACTGGGCCAGAGAAGTTACCACACAGCCCTAGAACATTCACAGCACCATCCATCATCTCTCTGTCTCTGGTGACCCTTCCAAAACTGGGTCTCTCTTACTGTCTGAGTCACAGTGCACCGTGGAGCCAGGCTCCTAACATCCCCTTTAAAGAATTAGAACTGAGTCACCACCACCCGCCCACCCCGACTCTTTAAGCACTGTGTCTGAAGAGCATTAAAGACACACAATCTGATATCGTTGCTGTCGGGAAGAAACCTCTTATCTCCATAGTCTTTTCATGTTTTATTCATACATGAACGCCCTACTTGATCGTAAATAGTGTCACAAAAAAGCATCAAAAGTGGCAGATCCACAAGCAAAAGAACAGATTTGGACATATGAGGTTTGCACCTGACAGAGACGACATGTAGTATATGTAAATGTGTTTGGACTTGTATTCAAATCAAGGTTTTGGTTTCTTTAATTGTGACGTCTTGTTTAAGGTACACTTAGCAACTATCAAGCTTTAATTTGGTCAGCTTGTTCCTGACGTAAATGCAAATGTTAATGTTATATGTCACATATACCCGTAATTGCTGGACTATAAACCGCACCTGAATATAAGCCGCACCAGCTAAATTTAGAACAAAAAACTAATGTTTACATATATAAGCCGCACCTGTCTATAAGCCGCAGGTGTCCTTCCTGCTTCCTGCTAGAGCGCCCCTGGTGGCTGTTAGCTGTAAAAATCTATATATAAATCCTTGTTAAAGACCATTTTAAAACTAACTAACTGGCCGTTAGCTGTAAAAATCTCTATATAAGCCGCACCGTTGTATAAGGCGCAGGTTTCAAAACATGGGAAAAAAGCCGCGGCTTATAGTCCGGCAATTACGGTACTTATTTCAAAAGATCATACCTATTTCAGAGTGAAAATAATGTTATTGAATCCAATAAATTAACATGTAAATGAAGCCCTTGGCTTGGTGCATTTCAAGAGGGAGCATTATATTGCACTCATCGTTTTGGCTCTAAGCACATGTAAATCTGATAGCACTTTACTCTACGGTTATGGAAAAGTGAATACGTGACGTAATATTCTCATTGCTTCTCTGTGAAGATTCAAGTAAAGGGTGTTCTTCTTTTCTATGTTCATATTCATATATTCACTTTTCCATGACAGTAGATGACACCTTAGCCTCAGTACCCAGGCTTTTATTTTAGAGGAAGTGCCACCGAAACAACATCAGCATGCTAAATGACATACTGTACTGTCCTGTGAAACTCAACTTTCAATACTGAAACCATACTGAGGCCCCATTGCTGACACTTGACGGCTAACTACTGTAATGAAACGTGGAAAAGCAGTATCATTTCCTGCCATTGGTTCGGTACAAATGGTGGTGAAGGAAAGGTTTGCCCGGTCCTCCATTTCCTTGCTTAAGACATCTATTAATGGCAACTCTGTGACTTCGGCTCCCCCTCATGAAACCATGAGGGATAATGTGACACCAGCTCGTCTATATGTCTGGGCTTATTTAGCCTGCTGAGTTTGAGAGGCCGCTGCAGGTATTAGATTCTGTCTCTGGCAAAGTGGCGGTGATTAGATAAAGTGCGTCTGGCGGAGAGTAGTGCTTTTTTTTTCAATTTACAGTTGTAGTACCTGTGGCTGGGCGGAGGGAAGGGGCTTTGGTGTCTGACAATAACGCAGAAACACAGTTTTTAATACATTTCGTCTCTGTCGGGTGGAAGCGTACGTCATATGTCCAAAACTGTTACTTTCCAGGATCCAAATGAAAACATATCAAAGGTAGCAGATCGACAAGCTCGAGCAGATCTGCTGCTTTTGATACTTTAAGTTTAGTGTGATGCTGTAGTTTGCAAATTTATTTTTTGAAAAAACACAAAAAGTTAGGGTAGAATAAGGAGATAAGAGGTTTCTGCCCGACTGTACCATTTGGCTGTTTGAATTACTGGACTACTGTACTACTGTACAACAGCGGTTTCATATTGTCGCTGCTAGGCTGAAAACTTGTATCTCCATATTGTATCTTTTTATGTATTTCATACATTGTCATTATGTTGCAAAAGTAGCAAAAATAGCCAATCTACACAGATTTTAGTCACTGTGTGACTGTCCCGGTTTTGGACATACAAGGTTTCTGCAGGACACTGACGATAGTATCCTTGCTGCTGTGCTGACCATGTTATGATCTTGCTTACATCAGGCAATATATTTCGCATGATGTTCATGTTCAAGGACCGTTACTGCATTTGCTGACTGAAATAACATTTGGAACTGTGGAAAGGGACTATTTAGTTTTTTGTTCATATCTGCAATGCACAGCGAAACGAAAAGAAAGAGGGAGCGGTTCAGACCCACAGAAGGAATTACACACAGTGGAGGGCTAGAGGGAAAGAGAGACAATGCAATACGCTTCAATACAATTATAGCTGTCATTTTATCTGACTCCCTCATGAGGCTGCATTCACTGTGTCATAACACCACCCGTCTGTCTGCATTCACTGTGTCATAACACCACCCGTCTGTCTGCATTCACTGTGTCATAACACCACCTATCTGTCTGTCTGTCTGTCTGTCTGTCTGTCTGTCTGTCTGTCTGTCTGTCTGTCTGTCTGTCTGATATGATTGATAATATCACAATTTACTCATGATAAAATGTATCATCACCTTATTAAAATAATGTTTGAAATAACATGATGAAACAATCATTTTTGCATTTTTAATCAATTCTATATTTTGTTCAGTTTATTCTATTTTTGAAGAAAAAAAAAGAAGAAAATATGACATAGCATAGGCTATCATTTTGCAGTATATTCTATTAATCACATTAACCCTGTTACCCCTATTTTGGCCAAATATTCCAAATATTATCCCCAACGTAAATAGCAGATCTACAAGCTCACAAGGTGTCGCATTGTGACGACTAGTGATATGTTTTGGTCCCCTCATAACAACACGACAACCAGAGCGTTGACGTCTTAAAAGCCATTCAAGGAGCATGTATGGAGGAGGTGCTGGCAGAGGAAATTGCAGTACAGCTCACAGTGGCTGGAGAGAGAGAGAGAAACAGCATTTTGTCTCTCGCTCAAGATGGACTCCAGACGGAGGTTTCAGAGGACCAGTAGTACAGAAACAAAATGGAGAAAGAAGCCAGAGGGGAGGAGAGAGGGGGGGAAAGGAAAGAGAGGCAATGTGGGCCCTGGTCAGCTTTGAAACACAACCCCCGAAATCGCCGTTGTCGGGTGGAAACCTCGTATGTCCAAAACCTTCCTTTTTTTGTTATTATTTAAAAAAACGTTTCAAAGTAGTGAAAATAGACGATCTACAAGCACACAACGCCTCGCGGAGCGAGGCGTTGTGTGCTTGTAGATCGTCTATTTTTGTGCAACACTTTTGTGTGATGAAGTGTAGGGCTTTAATTTACCAAAACACATGTACATTTGAAACTTGGAGATACAAGGTTTCTGCCTGACAGTGAGGAAATGGTGCTGTTACTTCAGTCTGAGATGGTTTATTTTTGCAGACACATGGATTCCATTCATTTTTGAATGTGATTTTCTTCAGTTTCCTGTTCTTTTGTTAAATTGTTATTATGTAAAAAGGAGGAGAAAAAAGAGCTCACATTTGCTATTTTGTATACTTATAGTATAGCAGAATTAAGGTTCCCTGGAATTATTGTAGATTTGTGTCTGTCCCTTATGATGTGTGTACAATTTAACATTCATATTTTAGCAGCAAATATGGTTTCTGTAGTAAAGCAGAATAACAATGGTTAATATGAGTGTTTATTGTACAGTATGTGGTTTCCATAACCTAAAAATAAAAAAATAAAACCTGTAAAAACATTCAAATCCATTTGCAGTGTAACTCTCAGGGTTAAATACACTTAAATTAACAGTGCACCAATCTCACACTGGGACATAATACTACAGCATGCTTCACGCACACGCATGCGGGCACACGCACGCAGGCACACACGCACGCACACACACACACACACACACACACACACACACCTCTTCCTCTTTATAGATTCCACGTGCTGGTTGTGCAGACTGTCTCAGAGCGCTACATGTAAACCAGTGAAACCCCTTCAGGATATCAAACTGTGGTGGACTCTGTTGTTGGTTCTATCTAGGTCAAATCCTCACAATAGCTGCACACTTTTTGCCTCTGTTCCTCTAAAACCAACCCCCCCCCCCTCCCCACACACACACACACACACACACACACACACACACACACACACACACACACACACACACACACACACACACACTCCGCATTCCCACTATTTGCTTAACCCCCACAAGGTTGATTTTCTTTCCATGTGTAATCGGTAAAGAAAAAAGCATGTTAAATGTAAGCATATTATGCATGCTTTGCCTCTTTTAAGAGGCGGTAATCTCAAGTGTAATATTAAAAACGGTCTAACATCGTGATGTCAACGTTAACATGGAATCTGGGGTTTTCAAGGAAATTATATTTAGGCAAACCTGAGTGATTATTTTTCATGTTTGTAATTGCTTGTTCCCACGGTTTGTATGTACTGTAGGTATGTATGTATAGGTTTGTGCCGTGCCAGTAATCAGACAGTTCTGCCCAGCAACATTGTATCTGAGCTTGAAGCGTGTACTGTACATTATTACAGTGAGAGCCTCGTAGCAAGGCAGAGCAGATCAGGGTGATGTTGATGCTGTTTATTTGAGAAGAGTTGAGGGGGACGAGGATCATCTGCTTCTCAGCCCACTCATTTTTCAACACAAGATACTGTGTGATCTTAATCACTTAAGACGTATTATACTTTCAACATTTTTTTCTACAATAGTCAATCTACAAGCCCAGCCTGTAGATGTGCTTTTTTCCTCTTTCTTACATATATGTTTTAAAATTGTTGTCACTCTTTAAGGTAGATTCCAATTAATACTGCAGAGGTCTTCATTTGGCTCGCAAAATTGTTGCTTGATAAAGACTTTTTTTCTTTAAAAAATTACCATTTGTCTTTAAATATTTTTCAAACATTTTCCATATTTATCTTAAAAATAAATCATGATTCTCTCGTGACATGATTTCTGTGCAGTTGACAGATTGCTGATAGTATTGACATTGGTTCTCAGTTAATAAGTAATATATTTAGAAATGGCAGTGGTATGGCCACCCTGCTCGCTGTACCTTGTACATGCATGTTTAAAATAAAAATAAAAATATGTTGTAGCCCCATCTCCCCTTCAGTTTGGGGGTCGCTGGCCTGAAAATGTTGAAGACCAAATAACATCAATGTTTTTATTATAGCCTACATTTTTTACTCTTATTGCTAATAGTTGCTCAATACAGAGATGTTTGTTAGGGCTTCTTTGGGCCCTAAGAGCTCACTAAGACGACTGAGTATTGCAGATCTACAAGCTCAGAAGGCATCGCATCCTCGGGACGCTGTGAGCTTGTAGATCGGCCATGCTCTGTGCGAGACACAGGCGCGCGACAAAGTATGCATGGGGCTTTAGCATGCTCACCACCGCACGGTGAAGACAATCTCCTGTAAATTGCTTTTTCGATCAGTTTTGACATCAATCTGCTCCCGCGGGAATGCGGGCATGCATATGATGGCGCCAAGGAACGTTTCTCTCCTTATAGATGTTGACAACCCCACTCAGCCCAGTTTGATCTACGGAATTAATATAATATTACAGCATGTCGTGTGCTAGTGGTGACAGCCAAGGACGGATTGGCTTCCTTTCCTACGCCTGTGGTGGGCCGCCAGCTAGCTCACAGGACCAGGAAGTGCGGCTTTGGCACAAATGGACTGTAAACGCTATATAGTCGAGGGCTGCGTCCTTTTTAAAATGCAGACGATATGGTATGGATCATTTGCATTCATGTTTGAAAGTTATAGATATTCTTTGTTATGGAAGCTGACATGTTCTAGCATCCCGGGCCCTCCATACGTTTGTTACATTGGACACTGTGGCTTTGATCCATGCACTCCTTACTATCTGTTGCTTATCAAGCTTGCAATGTACGCATTTAATGTTCCTCCACCGCTGCACCCATGGCATATCGACCCAGATAAGAGCACCAGCTGAATGCCTGAAGTGCAAGTGTAAAGAGTTCCCTTTGGACTTCTAGTCACGGGCAGTCGCTGAAACCTCTTATCTCCACATTCTAACTTGTTGTGCTTTTTTGTAAATTAAGTTAACGCCCTACCTGATCATACTACATTACAGCGTCACACAAAAGCATGAAAAGTAGCAGATGCACAAGCTCGAGCTTTGGAGCTTTGGAGCTTGTCGATCTGCTACATTTGCTATTTTTGAATTTGAATCCTGGAAAGTAACACTTTATGACATATAAGGTTTCCACCCGACATACACGACATTTTGCCCCATCGTGTGCCGATGTCGCGCACCTAAAATAGACGATCCACGAGCTCACAATGTGTAGCCCACGCAACGCTTTGTGAGCTTGTAGATCTGCTATATCGTACTTTCTACGCCGACGTACACATCGGCCGTAACAGACAGACCCACTGACTGACTGTGCCCTGCTCCCCTCCCTGCTTATCTGCCCTCAGGACAAAGATATCTCATCACATCCACGGGAGCCTTGTACATTCTGGACGTCCTGCCGGAGGATGGGCTGAACAACTACCGCTGCACCACGCGGCACCGCTACACCGGCGAGACCCGGCAGAGCAACAGCGCCCGTCTCATTGTGTCAGGTCAGTGGTGGACGGTGGCTCACAATTAGGGGGGCGGGCGATATGGAAAAATACAATATCACAATATTTTCCCAAGCTGTATCACGATACACAATTTTATCACGATTCTTTTTTCACGTTGGTTTTATGGTTATTTTTCAAGTTACTTGACAAAAACTAGACTCTCTTGGTTCCTTTTGGGAGGTCTAAATTGAACTTTACAAGTACAGTATGTAACTCTGACAGTATGCAAATGAAACCAAATTGGTTTCATTTGTATACTGTCAGAGTTAAGTGGAGACCTTGACATTTTAAAGTACTGATTTAGACCAAGATGCAGGTTTAAATTGTATTCTGCAATGAATCTCTCTATTAATGATTAAACAGGATTTTTTACAAGGCTCCCTCAATTCACGATATACGGTATATAAGATACCTCTGAAAAGGCATATCGTGGAGACATTGTATCGTCTCAACGATAATTATCACCATATTGCCCACCCCTACTCACAATTGATTCAGTTGTAAAGTGTAGGAAACACCCGGGGTTTGTTGCCAAATGCAGAGTTCAAAGCACACACTGTACATATGCCAGTTTAAAGTAGACACAAGACACAATTTCCTCAAAATAAGAACATTATAATAGCGTGTAAAACAGAAAATCTAAAAATTTGCCACGAACAGTCTGTGTACAGACACATTGGTGTCCCCTGACACGTGCGCACACACACACACACACACACACACACACACACACACACACACACACACACACACACACACACACACACACACACACACACACACACACACACACACACACACACACATAAAGGAGTGAAAACATTACAGAAATCTCCGTCCCCAGCCTTTGACCTGGCATAGTTAACAATAACAACAGGACTGCATGGTATGGCATTTATTGTATGTAGGGCACATACCCTGGCCTACATATACACCAACAGATAGCTGTAACAGATGAGGGACTAAACAGCAATGCAGGACGTACAGCATTTCCATACGACACAAGTTCTTTGACAGTTTGGTCGGCTTTGTCTTTTTTACAAGGAATTAGAGATTCCATCCTGAACACAAGAAAAATTCATGTTCAAACTTTGTTATCGAATCACACATAAATATCTAAAAATTCAACAACCAAAGAAATCCTTTCACACACACACACACACACACACACACACACACACACACACACACACACACACACACACACACACACACACACACACACCACACACACACTGTTTTGGTCAAGTCTCTGGCAGCTCTGAGCACTAATTAGATCCTCTCCTCTCCTCTCCTCTCCTCTCCTCTCCTCTCCTCTCCTCTCCGGTCCTCTAGATCCCACCAACGCCGAGCCGGGCATCCTGGATGGCTTTGACCGCCGTGAGGTGATGATCAACAAGCGCGTGGAGCTGCCCTGCAAGGCCTCCGGCTACCCGGGGCCCAAGTACCGCTGGCTGAAGGACAACAGCCCCCTGGAGCCCGACAGCCGCTTCCGGCAGACCATCACGGGGCTGCTGATCGACAGCGCGCAGCCCAGCGACGCGGGGACGTACGTCTGCGAGGTGTGGAACAGCTACGGCAACGCAGAAGTCATGGGGCTTCTGCTCGTCAAACGTGAGTGCTAACGAGGAGTGACGCGCGCACGTGTGTGTGTGTGTGTGTGTGTGTGTGTGTGTGTGTGTGTGTGTGTGTGTGTGTGTGTGTGTGTGTGTGTGTGTGTGTGTGTGTGTGTGTGTCTGTCTGCCTGTCGTCATGGTGAGTCTCCCGTATCGTTGGCGTTGGGCAGAGATAAGCGTCACACAAACGTATCAAAAGTAGCAGATCTACAAACCGGTTACTGCATAGTACAACTAGAAGAAGTGCTCTTCCGAGCATATGTCTCCACCAGCCCACGTGTCCTGGTGGTGCTATAATAGGCCAATGTAAAAAGGGTGGCATGTGTTCTTCACCAATCTTAGACCTTTCATGGCGCCACCATGAGGCTGATTTGAACATTTTGTAGTGTAATTTCTTCCTTGGCCTTTTGCGAATGTGCGTGCACAATTTCATTACAATTGCACGCTGTTTGATTTGAGGCATTTTGTTCGAAACAGACTGTAGAGATACTGTCTACGGATTTGCGTGATTTTTGGACAAAATCTGTAGGAGTAGTGTACAGAAATGTGTTTTGCAAACATCGGCCTCATGGTGGCGCTAGAACAGGGCCATTTGAAAAATGTGGGGCAGAGGTTCTGAATTGGCATCCAAGGAGTGTTTGTGCTCATTTTGGCAGCGCCCGGGCCAACGGTGACGCACAACGCACGGACAGGGGCGAAAACGGTAGGTTCCGTACGGAACCATTGTTTACTTAGATATGGAAGGATGACCTCCCACTTGGGTAATGACGCCCCCTGGCGATCATTCAGAGAAACTACTTCAGCTCCCGTACTAACGTAGGTAGGAAGGGCCTGTCACTCAAACCGGAGTGACCCGCCTCCAGGCTATATAAGCCCCCGGAGGCGGAAGTAACATCCTCTTAATACCACTCTCTGCCACATTCAGTGAAACAGAGGGGCATTACGTGGGAGGTCATCCTTCCATATCTAAGTAAACAATGGTTCCGTACGGAACCTACCGTTTACTGTCAATATTCCAGGATGACCTCCCACTTGGGATTCTTAAACTCCCCTCTAAGCCACAACCTACTCTCATACCCCCACACACCCCTCATACGGGTGAGCACAGCCCAAACGGGCGTGACCCATCACCCAGAAGGTCCCAGGCCCACCGGACCTGGGTGTGAAGGCATGAGAAAATAAGGAGAGACCCTGATAGACCGAAGTCCGCCTCATTCAACTAAATGAAAAGGACAAGTCCGCCTTATAAGTAAGACACACTATATAAGGAAAACACAGGGTCCCCCCCAAAATACCCCAGGTGGCTACATGCCCACCTGTGGGAGGGGAAGATCCGACCCCTCTATGACGTAGAGGAGGCAACTGCACCCAGAACCGAATGCGCTAGCGAAGAGGATTCGATATCCAGGTGATAGTAGGCTGCAAAGGTAGAAGGCGAAGACCAATTCGCCGAAACACCAATCTCCTGAACGGAGACTCCCTTTGCCAGTGCCCACGAAGTAGCCACACCTCTAGTGCTATGGGCTTTAAGTGCCGCCGGCACTTCCACACCCGCACTAGAGTAAGCCAGCCTAATAGCATCCACAATCCACCTCGAAAGAGTGGGTCTAGACACCGGCTTTCTGACAAGAACATTGCCCATTTCCACGAAGAGCTGAGAAGAAGCTCTAGAACCAGCAGTCCTGTCACAGTAGGCCTTCAATGCCCTGACAGGACAAAGGCAATTCAGCCGTTCATCCTCCACCGAGACAAACGGAGGAGGATGAAAAGCCAGAAGAACAACAGGCTCCTTAGGAACCACCATGTTCTTAGGAACAAACTTAAGATGAGGCTTGAGCAACACCTTGAGATCATTGTTCATAAACTGCATGCACTCCGCAGACACCGAGAGAGCTTGCAGGTCACCAACTCTTTTAGCCGTGGCCAAAGCCAGCAAAAGAGCCGTCTTGAAACTCAAAAGTTTCAAAGGCATCCCTACAAGCGGCTCAAAGGGAGCCCGACATAGGCCCCCTAGAACCACCTGCAGATCCCAAACTGGGAACAAAGACCTAGTCACCGGCCTCAAACGTTCAACTCCTTGCATGAACTTGATGACCTCCGGGACTTTAGAAGGTGCCTTGCCCGCCACCCCCAGGTGACAGGCATTAATAGCCGCCAAATACCCCCTAAGGGTAGAAAATGCAAGACCACTTCTCAAGCGGTCCTGCACAAATTCCAGAATTTCCTGGGCTGACGCCACATGGGCCACCACCGGTGGAACACGCGACTCACACCAGTCCTCAAAGGCATTCCACCTTCCATCATAAGACGCCCTCGTAGAAGGCGCCTTAGCACTCTGAATGGTAGCAACCACTTCAGAAGAAAAACCAGCCGCCAGCAGGTTTAACCTTTCACGTGCCAAACCCACAGGTCTAGGACCTGCAGGTCTTGGTGGAAGATCTCCCCCCTGGCCTGACTCAACAGATCCCTGCACTGAGGCAGCTGCCAACCCGGTTCGCAAAGGAGAGGGGCGATCGCCGACCTCCACGTGCCCTTGTAGGGAGCCACCAGGAGCATCTCCAGACCGAACCTCCTGACTCTCTCCAGAGTGGGTCGGATTAAGTCGAAGGGGGGAAACGCGTACAGTAGACCTCTCGGCCACGTGTGCGCTAAGGCGTCCAACCCCAAGGGAGGACTGCCCTTCACCGCGAAGAACAACGGACACTTCGTATTCTCCGCTGACGCAAACAGGTCCGCCACTGGCTGACCGAACTTGCGAAAAATCTGGCTCGCCACCCTGAGGTGGAGAGACCAATCCTCGTAGCGAGAACCTCCCCTGGACAGGAGATCTGCTCCGCTGTTGAGGAGACCTGGGACATGTAAGGCCCTGATCGACTTGAGGCGCGACAAGCACCAAACCGTCAATTCTCGAGCCAGACGGTCCAGTGGCAACGACGACAGGCCCCCCTGTTTGTTGACATAAAACATGGCCGTCGTATTGTCTGTCCTGACCAGGACGTGACAATGCAAAATCCAAGGCTCGAAATGCTTGAGCGCCAGGAGTATAGCCATCAACTCCAAATAGTTGATGTGACGACCCCTCATCTCCAGAGGCCAAAGCCCCTGCGCTGTGCGCCCCTCGAAAGTGGCTCCCCATCCACTGAGACTGGCGTCTGTCGTGATCGACTTGCGGGAAACCACCTCGCCAATCGAGACTCCGCTGGTGAGGAACCCCTCCACCAGCCACGGAGACAGGGCGATCGCGCAGGAAGGGGAAACCGTAACCTTCTTGTACTTCAAGGAGGGCGGGATCCCGAGGGATAACATCCATCTTTGAAAAGGTCTCATATGAAACCTGCCCAAACGCAACAGATGTACTGCGGAAGCCATCATTCCCGTCAGTACCATGCAACTCCTGTAAGTGACCTCCTGGCCCACTTGAAAGGAGTCGAGACATTCCCGAAACCTGTCCACCCTCTCCTCTGAGAGACGGGCCGACATGTCGGATGAGTCCAGAAGGACCCCAAAGAATGTAAGACGACTTGCTGGAGTCAGCATGCTCTTGCCGTGGTTGACTATGAAACCTAAGGCCTTCAGGTGAGCCAAAACCACTTGTGTGTGACGCGCCACTTCGTGGGCGGAGCTCGCTGAAATCATCCAATCGTCGAAGTACGTCGCCAACCTGACGCCCTGCTGTCTCAGCGGGGCGATGGCTGCTTCGGTCACTTTCACGAAAACCCTCGGGCTCAGTGACAGACCGAAAGGGAGTACTGTATACTCGTACAGGCGACCCTCGAAGGCGAACCGTAGGAATTTCCTGTGTGGGGGATAAATCTGGACGTGCTGATAAGCATCCTTCAGATCCACTGAACAGTGGAAATCCCCTTGCCTGACCGACCGTAACATGGTGGGTACAGTTAGCATCCTGAAAACGTATTTCTTCAGGTACACGTTTAGTGCCTTTAGGTCCAGGATGGGACGTAGTCCCCCCCCCTTTTTGTGCACCAGGAAATAACGGCTCCAAAATCCCATGCGGGATTGGGTCCTGTCCAGCTCCACTATAGCACCCTTGCTTAGCAAGGAGCTGATCTCTTCTCTCAAAAGATTTGCTTTTAAACCACGCGCCCTGGTATGAATAACCCTGCTCGAAAGCGGGGGTATGTCTGCGAACTGTAACCCCTGGTTATCGTTCGAAATACCCAATGGCTCGGGTTGCATAACTTCCACTGGCGCGCGCAGCGTGCTAGCGTGTTTTGAGCGAGAGAAACCCCACCACTGTGCTTCCGTGACGGCGGAGCTTTTTGGCGGCCGGACCGGAAGTGGGGAACCTGCGTATCCGTATCCGGAACACCCGGATGCGGAGCGCAGGGGTTCAATAGGCCGCAAGGCGGGAACACCTTCTGATTGTACCGCTTGACTAGCGGAGCTTTTTTGCGGCCGGACCGGAAGCGGGGAGCTAGCGAATCCGTATCCGGTGAAACCGGAAGCGTTCGGTTTTCGCTCGATAGAGCAACAGGAAGAGCAAAGCGATTCGACTGATAAACAGACTCGCCCACAACTAAAGCATTCTCCCCTGACAGGAGAGGAACTTTTACGTTTAATACCTGCTCTAAGGCCTTTATGCTTGTCCCTTGACTCGGGCTCATAGTAGGCCGACAGAATTTCTGACTCAAAGTTAAATTCATAGCATCGCTCACGCGAGGGAAAGCCCACTCGCGCGCATGAGGAACCACATAATTGTTTGACGTTAACATTACTGGTTGCTGATAAAACCTGTGGTTGATTAAGGAGTCCTGACGGGACTCCATCATTCTTACAGGAGGCATGCATAAAGGAGTCATATTGTCGACGCGAGGGATATTCCACTTGCGCGCTTGAGGAACCACATAATTGTTTGACATTAACATTACTGGTTGCTGAATGCATTTATCTTAGCCCCTGTCCTAAGGCCTTTATGTTGGCCCTTGACGAGGGCTCATTAGTAGGCCGGCAGAATTTTGTGACTCATTGTTAATTCATTGCATTGACCACGCGAGGGATATTCTCCTCGCGTGTAAGGGGAACCATCTAAATGTTTGACATAACATTACTGGTTGCTGATAAAAACCTGTGATTGACTACAGAGTCCTGACAGGACTACATCAATTTTACAGGAGGCATGCAAGATGGAGTCGTCTGTGCAATAGAGTTGGACAGAAACAGACTTGTTCTTTCAACAGATTTATCTGGGACACAAGAGGCATATACATTGACATCTTCATTTCCCCGACGCGGGGAAGGCCTTTATGTTTGTCCCTTGACTAGGGCTCATTAGTAGGCCGGCAGAATTTTGTGACTCATTGTTAATTCATTGCATTAACCACGCGAGGGATATTCTCCTCGCGTGTAAGGGGAACCATCTAAATGTTTGACATAACATTACTGGTTGCAGACAAAACCTGTGATTGACAAAGGAGTCCTGACAGGACTACATCAATTTTACAGGAGGCATGCAAGATGGAGTCTTCTGCGCAATAGAGTTGGACAGAAACAGACTTTGTTCTTTCAACAGATTTATCTGGGACACAAGAGGCATATTCATTGACATTCTCATTTTTATTTCCCCGACGCGGGGAAAATAAACGTCCTCGTTTGGGGGGAGGGGAACCGGGTGACACCACGGACCCCTGCCCCAACACAATCCCCCTCTACAATGTCCGCAACTAAAGCATTCTCCCCTGACAGGGGAGGAACTTTTACGTTTAATACCTGCGCTATGGCCTTCATGCTTGTCCCGTGACGAGGGCTCATAGTAGGCCGACAGAATTAGTGACTCATCGTTAAATTCATTGCATTGTTCACGCGAGGGATATTCCCCTCGCGTGTAAGAGGAACCATATAAATGTTTGACATTAACAATACTGGTTGCTGATAAAAACCCGTGATTGATTAAAAAGTCCTGACAGGACTTTCAACACTTTTACAGGAGTCATGCAAGATGGAGTCATCTGTGCTGGTGCAATAGAGTTGGACAGAAACAGACTTTGTTCTTTCAACAGATCTATCTGTGACACAGGAGGCATATACATCGACATTCTCATTTTCATTTCCCCGACGCGGGGTACAGAAAATAAACGTCGTGCCCACCACTCTATACTGGGGTCTGACAGAACCCAGAAAAGATTGTGCTTGTGTAACTTCCATGAGGATTGTAGCGCTTTAGTGAATCCAACATCTCCGTTGCAGAAAACCAACGTCCTCTGCCATCGCTCCACCCGCTCCACCCGCCTGACTGGCGGGTGGAGGGGCAGTTGAAGTGCTGGCGCCGCAGGGGCCTTACCTTTCACTGTAAAGACAGGGCGAGAGCCATCCTCCTCCGCCATGTCCTCCTCCTTTCTCGGCCTCAGAGTATCCTGAGTACGAACCCTAGCTCTGACTGGAGCTCAGGTCCGATTCGCGCCTGAAGGATCGGACTGCTTTGGTAAAGTTCACGTCGAAGGGGACGTCCCTGACGGTCACATCACAAAGCTACTCTTTAGGCACCGCGCCCGTAGGAGAAATGGTCACCGGAGGGATATTGTTAGACTTCTTAGTCACCTTCCTCGCGGTAACTCCGCCAGACCCGCCAGCTCCAGTGACAGTGGAGCTAGCTGCGGTCGGCTGCACGGCAGGCGGTGTCTCACGTCGCTTGGCGCCATCTTGACCAAGGCGCGCTGCTGAACAAGCGGTGCCCCGGACGGCAGCGCCGCACCTTGACTATCGGTGCGGGTAACTCCGCCAGACCCGCCAGCTCCAGTGACAGTGGAGCTAGCTGCGGTCGGCTGCACGGCAGGCGGTGTCTCACGTCGCTTGGCGCCATCTTGACCAAGGCGCGCTGCTGAACAAGCGGTGCCCCGGACGGCAGCGCCGCACCTTGACTATCGGTGCGGGCCGCCTGGGGCGGACAGCCTGGGCTGTAGGATCCAGAGCGTTAAGCCCTCCTGGTGGAGCGCAGGCTCCGAGGCCTGCCCTAGCCAGGTGGAACCGATGTACCATAGCGAAGCAGTGTAGTTAACGTTAACAAGGAAGCTGTCGAGCAACGAGCTAACGGCTAAAGCTAGGCCAAACTTGGTTCAGGCAGAAACATACATTCCCTCGGCAGAAAGGCAAGAGGGACCATAGCGAAACATGTAGCTAACGTTAACAAGGAAGCTGTCGAGCAACGAGCTAACGGCTAATGCTAGGCCACGCTTGGTTCAGGCAGAGGCCTTAACAAGCTAACAGCAGAACAAACATACATTCCCTCGGCAGAAAGCAAGAGGGTTCATAGCGAAGCATTGTAGCTAACGTTAACAAAGGAAGCTGACGAGCTAACAAGCTAACGGCTAAAGCTAGGCCACGCTTGGTTCGGGCAGAAGCCTGAACAAGCGGTAAACTTCTTTGTTATAGAAAAGAAAACCGTCGGTTTAGGACGGGACAAGAATAATTATTCTTAAGTACGGGTATAATTCTACACTCGCCGGTGGGCGACTCCAATGCCACCGCTTTAGGCTAATGCGCGAAGAATAAAATACAAAGGCTGAGTTTCAACTTATCTGAATGTGATATCGCAGAGAGTGAAAAGAGGATGTTACTTCCGCCTCCGGGGGCTTATATAGCCTGGAGGCGGGTCACTCCGGTTTGAGTGACAGGCCCTTCCTACCTACGTTAGTACGGGAGCTGAAGTAGTTTCTCTGAATGATCGCCAGGGGGCGTCATTACCCAAGTGGGAGGTCATCCTGGAATATTGACAGTAAACATACTCTCCCCCTGCCATCGGCTGGTGGAGACAATAAGCACAACTTAAAGGCCTGTCCATACAGTCTCCGACCTCCAAACTTTTTGTCGGACACTTCCGACTTTTCGACATGCAGCTTTTACAAACTCTAATTCGGGGTAATGCTTTCAGAAGATGAGAGTGACATCATTTTGTAGTTGAACTGGACCTCGTTGGTCGGAGACAGTATGGACAGGACTTAAAGTTAAGGCATACTGTAAGAGCTGGTACTTAAGACAATCAAAATAGAGCCCTAAGTGTTAAATTCAATCTGAGAGAGTACTAAAACCTGACCTATATGGATTATAGGAATGTTTGTACTCCCTCCCTAAACCAACACTGTTCATTTGACGTACAATATTAATAATTAATATAACATTATGACACAATACCGGTATATTTTCTGATGTTTCAGCACGCAGTGTGTTTTTCAGAAAGTATTGAAATACAACACGTCTAGTTCAGTACCTATACTGATGCTGTAATATTAGAGATTGTGTACTCTCATAGATAGTTTGATTTACTTCAGATCAGATGTCATAAAGGTGTGTGTGTGTGTGTGTGTGTGTGTGTGTGTGTGTGTGTGTGTGTGTGTGTGTGTGTGTGTGTGTGTGTGTGTGTGTGTGTGTGTGTGTGTGTGTGTGTGTGTGTGTGTGTGTGCGTGCGTGCGTGCGTGCGTGCGTGCGTGCGTGCGTGCGTGCGTGCGTGTGTGCTCTCACTGCTTTTGATGCTTTTGTGTGACGCAGGGCATTCATTTATGAAAAAATCACACCCGTGTGAAGTGGAGCTGTGTGTGTGTGTGTGTGTGTGTGTGTGTGTGTGTGTGTGTGTGTGTGTGTGTGTGTGTGTGGATCATGTGTACCGATTTTTGTGACATTTGAAGAAAATATGTAGGAAAAGGAGCAAAAAGTGTGTTTTGGAGAAAATTCAAGATGGCGGAAAATCTATCCTGGCGCAAATGGGCGTGGCCTATATGGGGAGATGCGTCTTGACCCAAGGAATCCAGGGAAAAAAGAATTTTAATTTTCCGATCTACGGTTCAAGAGTTACAGGGCAAAACGTAAAGTGGGCCGTTATAGCGCCACCATGAGGCCGAGTGATGTAATTATTTTTCGATTCATTCTTAAAATCATTATGAATCTCCTCTCCGAGGTTTGAAACTGTAGCTCCTATGGTTTACGTGAGAAAAATACTTGAAAGTGATTTCTTGCATTGTCCCATTATAAGTCAATGGGGACAATTAAGCGTCGTTTTTTGCCGATTACGTCGGCATGGTAAGGCGGATCGGAACGAAAGGTAATAGAACACCATTCCCGGCCGAGCCGCACATTTTGATGTATATATTGCGCGAGTGGCGTAAATGGTGCGGCACTAGTTACGCGCCGAAGTCAGGCTACATACAGACACACAGACAGACACACACACAGACACACAGACCCACACAGCCACGTATAGGGAGCTGCACACAGCTCCAAAAAACAAAACAAACTAGAAAAGAAAATTTCGAAGAAATTTTAAGTGTGCCTGCAGCTCGCTAAGTGTGTGCAACCTTGTATGTGTTAACATTAGCATCTTTGTTAGCATTAGCATTTGTTAGCATTAGCATGTGTTAGCATTAGCAATATGGTTTCTTGTTTTAAGAAATAGGCTCCTCCCACAAGTTCCGCAAGGCGATTACGTTGTCCCGTCGCTCCCGAGATCGTTTGTGTTTCGTTTTGAGAGGGTCGTTCCCCCTGAAAAACACGTTTTGGCATGAAACGGTTACGTTTTGCGCATTTGTGGTGCCCCCTATGGGTTGAAGTGGAAATGCTTTTGGGTATATGTTCAGTATAGCGCCCCCCACTTGTGGTTAAAATTTGGTGTTGACTGGATGTTTCGTTTGTGATTTATGGCTACTTCTTACAAAGCGGGCTCCTCCCGCTAACTTTGGAACCCTGTTACGGAAGAACGGTATGGACTATCAAAATATCGTTTAAATATGTTTATCGCATGAGTCCATAGATCGTGTGTATCGATTTTTGTGACATTTGGAGAAAATATGTAGGGAAAGGAGCAAAAAGTGTGTTTTGAAGAAAATTCAAAATGGCGGAAAATCTATCCTGACGCAAATGGGCGTGGCCTATATGAGGAGATGACCGTCGTCATGACCCAAGGAATCCAGGGAAAAAGGAATTTTAATTTTCCGACCCACGGTTCAAGAGTTACAGGCCGAAAGGTAAAGTAGACTGTTATAGCGCCACCATGAGGCCAACTGACGAAATTATTTTTTATTTAATCCTTGATATCATTATAAATCTCCTCTCCAAGTTTTGAAACTGTAGCCCCTATGGTTTGCGAGAAAAAAAATATTGAATGTGAGTTTTTGCGATTCCCATTATAAGTCAATGGGTAAAATTAATTCACTAATAAATTAATATCAATTACATTTTTAATATTTCTTTTTTGTATTTCATTTTTTCCATTTTCACAAATAATTATTAAAAATACATGAAAAAAGTTATCGAAAAAACACGGCCTGCTCACGTATTAGGAGGGTAATATGAGTCACCAGAAAAAATAATGGGTGTTTTTAATGAATCTATCATGGTTAAAATGGAGTTTGAAGTTACAATGGGTGTGTATGTGGAGAGAGGCCCTTCCACTGCTCCCTGTTGAAAGTGGAATATCCCTTTAACTATAATTCTTTCCATTGCTGTGTTTGTGCAGAGCCGTTGAAAGTGGTGGTGAGTCCTCGGAAGGTGAAAGGCAGCGTGGGGAGCAAGGTGTCGCTGTCCTGCAGCGTGAGCGGCTCGGACGAGTACGAGCTGTCCTGGTACCGTAACGGAGAGATCATCTACCCCAGCAACAACGTGCGCATCACCGGCCTCAACCGAGAGAACCTGGTCATGGAGGGCATGGCCAAGAGCGACGGCGGAGCCTACCAGTGCTTCGCCAGGAAGGGCAAGATGTCTGCACAGGACTTTGTGCAGGTCATCCTAGAAGGTAAGCGGTGTTGGGAGAAGTACTCAGATACTTTTACTTAAAGGCCGGATGACACACAAAGAATTTTAACATTATGATACAGTAGGTCACTTGTGTTGTTGTTAGCTTGTCGGCTATTTTCGAGAGCTATTGTGTGTGTACACACACACGCGCGAAAGCACACACACACCGGGACACCGGTCAGGTGCTCCAGTCAGGTTTAGGGGAAGAGACAGCAGGGTATGGCCGACAAAACCGTCTCAGGGACGGGGAGAAGCGTGTTGGACCCTCGAAACTAATCTCTGACACCTTTTTTGAAGAAGACTTGTATTTTTTTACCGGTATAACCACTGATTTTATAGCGAATGCTGTATAATTTTTACCCCTAGAACTGATAGTTTTAAAGTTGGTTTTGAAAGTTGGAAACACACCTCGGACAGCTTTTGTTGGGGCAGTTTCAAAAGATAACTAGAAATACTGTTCCTTCGAAACAGTGTGGGCTCGCTTCCAAACCAACAAATAGGATACTTTAAGGTACTAAGGTACAGTACCTTACAGTATTGTACTGTACCTTACTATACTGTACTGCACCTTACTGTACTGTACTGTACTGTACTGTACTGTACTGTAACTTACTGTACTCTACTGTACTGTACATTACTGTACGTTACTGTACTCTACTGTAACTTACTGTACTTTACTGTACTCTGCTGTGCTGTACCTTACTGTACTTTACTGTACTCTACTGTACCTTACTGTACTGTACCTTACTGTACTGTACTTTACTGTACTGTACTCTACTGTACCTTACTGTACTGTACTGTATCTTACTGTACTATACTATACTGTACTCTACTGTACCATACTGTACCTTACTGTACTGTACTGTACTCTACTGTACCTTACTATACTGTACTTTACTGTACTCTACTGTACTTTACTGTACTCTACTGTACTTTACTGTACTCCACTGTACCTTACTGTACTTTATTGTACTTTACTGTACTCTACTTTACTTTACTGTACTCTACTGTACCTTACTGTATTGTTTTGTACTTTACTGTACCTTACTGTACTGTACTCTACTATACCTTACTGTACTGTACCTTTCTGTACCTTACTGTACTTTACTGTACTCTACTGAACCTTACTGTACTTTTACTGTACTCTACTGAACCTTACTGTACATATTCTATGTGTTCTAGAGGTGTATATTGAGTGCATCTACTGTAGGTTAACAATCCCAGATCACATCTGTCCTCCACTATGTCTATAACCAAGGCGTTCTTCTATGTGGCCACTCCAGACTGAGGAGTGGAGCATGACTTTTATTGTGTTTGTGGATCTGATTTGAAAATGCATTGGTTGTGATATCTCCCTGACAACCAACAACAACCACTAATACGGCTGATTGTCCCTGCGGGTTCTGGATATAATGTAAATCCCATTGCCCGGGATCCTAAAACCTTATTCTTTTTAAGTAAAATCTCTAAAACACTACAAAACATGTCTCAAATGTGTGTGCATGCGTGCGTGCGTGCATTGTAGATCAACTTCATAGCAGTATTAAGTGGTCCATCTATGTTTTTTATTAATAATAAAATCTGCAAAGTAACAAGTAACTGAGGCTGTCAAATGCTGTATTTATAGTAGAGTATATGTAACAAAAATGGAAAGTAGAGTAAGAGTACCTCAAAATTGTACTGTAGGTACAAGTACTTGTATATACTTGAGTAAATGTACTTGGTTACTTTGCAGCACCACAGAACAGCCAATGACAGACAGGCCTTTAATCACAGCTGTCTCAATCAGTAGAGTGGAGAGGGACATTTATAGATATTTGTAGTTTTAACTCAGAATATATACATCACACAGCTTACTAAGAGCTCAGATATTTGGATCAAATCAGAGAGCAGACCTGTGTGAACGCAATGATCTAAATAGCATATCTGAAGTGTGAACACTGCAGCCACAGCGCCTTTACATAAACATGGGTCTATTATCCTTCTCTCCACTCTCTCCCCACTCACTAAACCCATTGGAAATGCATTGGGTGCTTAAAGTTAAACATTTTTATTTTTTTATATTTATACTACAAAACATTTCAAAACCAAAAATACAAGCACACGTGTCCTCAGTAAGCTGAACACATAAAAATTTGAATGGTGCTGAAAGGTGTAAGCGTTTAAGAGATGAATCGCGCCAAAATATTGAGGAGATACTGACTGACTGACTGACTGATAGATAAATAATGAAGATAACATACGTGTGCTCGCCTTCCAGGCGAGCCCACAATGATATGGATACTCGACTCCGCCCCTCCCCCCATATTAGCCCAATCAAATTAAGGTATTGCCGTTACTGTACAGAAAGTACTACTTTCAGTACAGTAACTACAATAAACTAGAAAGACTGTTCCTTCGAAACAGTGTGGGCTCGCTTCCAACCCAACAAATAGGATACTTTAAGTATTGTACTGTACCTTACTAACCTGTACTGCACCTTACTGTACTGTACTGTACTGTACTGTACTGTACTGTAACTTACTGTACTTTACTGTACTCTACTTTACTGTACCTTACTGTACTTTACTGTACTCTACTGAACCTTACTGTACTTTTACTGTACTCTACCCGAACCACACTTTGGCAACCAGCCATGGACCCCCTGGAAACCTTTCAGGGACCCTCGGGGGTAACCGAACCACACTTTGGGAACCAGCAATGGACCCTCAAGGACCTCCAGGTTTCCCTATGTTTTGTATTAATTCTAAAATCTGCAAAGTAACAAGTAACTGAAGCAGTCAAATACTGTAATTGTAGTGGAGTTTAAAGCCATACTGTGTAAGATGCCCAACTAGTGGTCATTAGCCCTATAGCAAACCGCGGTCGCGTCCGCGTCTTTCGGACGTTTTTCGTACCTTCAGACCCCCGCGTCTGCCTCCACCTCGCTGAGATCTATCTTTTAAGGGGTCCCTTGTTCCTGTGCGTTCAGTAATTCCAGAGATACGGACTCCTTCACCCTGCCTGGTAGGCGAAATTACCTAGAGAAGGGATGGTACAAACGGGCGACAACAAATATGGCTGCCATAGCGACCCCACTTCAAGATGCGCTGTGATTGGCCGGCAGTTGTATAACCCTCGCTGTGATTGGCCGGTAGTGTGATGACGCAATTTTGGCGCGAGATCCGGTCCACGGCAAGGATCTCAGTTTACATACAGAGAAGGCTTTACAGGCTGAAATTCACGGCGCGGATCTTCTAAAACTTTTGTGATTTAATAGTTAGGAGAATTTTAAGATTTGTTTTATAAAAAAAGTTACATAGTACAACTTTAAGTAACAAAAATGGAAAGTAAGATATGATGAAAACATAATAAAAATGGTGTCATTCTTTAGTGCTGAATTTTGCCGTAAATTTTATAATTTGTGCTGCTATCATTATTGAGATATTCTACACGACACCACTGTTCTGCTGCTATCTTCTACAATGAAATACTGCTGCACCGGCAATCAGTAAACTGCTGCTAAATTTGCTAATTCATAACCATATAAATATTTATATATATAAATATATATAAAAGCACAATTGATGATTTCAACTGCACAAATTAGAGCACATCCAGCACAAAAAATGTAGACCATTTTTCCCGATTTGTAGCCAAACAATTGGGGTGCAAGCCTAAGCAAAACTATAACTTAGAATAATCCCTTATTCTTTTTAAGTAAAATTTCTAAAACACTACAAAACATGTCTCAAAGACAAATACAAGCAAACGTCTCCACAGTAACAGTTGTTTGTGTGTGTGTGTGTGTGTGTGTGTGTGTGTGTGTGTGTGTGTGTGTGTGTGTGTGTGTGTGTGTGTGTGTGTGTGTGCGTGCGTGCGTGTGCGTGCGTGCACATTGTAGATCAACTTCATAGCAGTATTAAGTGGTCCATCTATGTTTTTTTATTAATAATAAAATCTGCAAAATAACAAGTAACTGAAGCTGTCAAATGCTGTATTTATAGTAGAGTATATGTAACAAAAATGGAAAGTAGAGTAAAAGTACCTCAAAATTGTACTGTAGGTACAAGTACTTGTATATACTTGAGTAAATGTACTTGGTTACTTTGCAGCACCACTAGCCTTACATTAAGACGTCTCTGCCGAGACTTTCACATTGTCACTGCAGGACCGACTTATGTAAGGCTACATCACCACAGAACAGCCAATGACAGCCAAGCCTTTAATCACAGCTGTGTCAATCAGTAGAGTGTAGAGGGACATTTATTTATAGTTTTAACTATAACTATAGTTTTATACATCACACAGCTTAGACATTTGGATCAAATCAGACAGCAGACCTGTGTGAACGCATTGATATAAATAGCATATCTGAAGTGTGAATATTGCAGCCACAGCGACTTAATATAAACATGGGTCCCTTTCCTATGTCTCACTCTGTCTAAACCCATTGAAAATGCATTGGGTGCTTAAAGTTAAACATTTTTATTTTTTTATAATTATACTACAAAACATTTCAAAATGAAAAATACACGCACACTTGTCCTCAGTAAGCTGAACACATAAAAATTTGAATGGTGTTGAAAGGTGTAAGCGTTTAGGAGATGAACCGCGCCAAAGTTTTGAGGATACTGACTAGTATAGTATAGAAATAAATAATGAAGATAACATACGTGTGCTCGCCTTCCAGGCGAGCCCACAATTAATTTGATTAGGTAATTTAACATGGGGGTACATGACATCATTAAAAATTTTGGCTAATTTGATAGCCTTAATTAGCTGTTTTGGCCATGTCACCCGACCTTCAAGGGAAGGCACGTGCACACATAGACATCAAAGGGGGCTTGAGCCCCTGCGCTTTTATCTGTCTGTAAAAAGTGCCCTATCGAGACCATGAATGCAGTTTTTACTAAGTAGCGAAAATAGCCGACCTCCAAGCTCACAATTTGTCGCAGCGCGACGCGTTGTGAGCTTGGAGGTCTGCTATTTTCGTATGGTCACCAAAAGGCCCTTTTCGAAATGTTATCCCCTGCCTCTCTAACATTCTCTGCACGTCCCTGCTTAAGTGAAAGTATCAATACCACAATGTAGAAATGCTTGTGTTCAAAATATTACTTGAGTAGAAGTAAGCAATTTACCCCGAGTGAGAGGACATTATGCTCTGATAATGTCCTGTGTGAGGGGGTGATCGGACGAGGCGAAGCCGAGTCCGATAACACCCTCACACAGGACATTATCAGAGCATAATGTCCGACCCCGAGTGGTAAATAGCTTTTCTACCACTTTTTTCCGTATACATGAAAGAAAACACATAGTTGTAACTTGCAAGGATATTAAGTTACAATCATTATTGCCTATAAAACTTCCGCGACGACAGCAAATAGTTCCACAAACAACATCTTCTACTCACCACCAGATGACGCCAACTCCATGCAGAGAAAGATGTCTAGCATACAGCTAAGCTAACGTCAGTTAGAAGGACCGTTCCGGCCGTAAATAGAGGCTGTTCGCTTCCAGAAAGGCATAGGTTCAGAGAAAAGGGGCTTTAAAGTTGGCGGATTGCATTGGATCCAAATAAATCGGCGACGTCGTACGCACGTTAGTAAACATAGGACCGCTACGACCGTCATATGTTGGTTGGGGGAAAGGTGTTCCGACTACCTCCTGAAGTCCCCGGATGTACACTGAGGCGCATTGATCTCGTCCTCACACAACTGCGGCGGTTGTTCTGCCATAACCTCCGGAATTTAGCCAATCAGAATCCAGTATTTGAACATGTGACTAGAAAAAGTGGTAGAAGTACAAATGCATGGCATCAATATACTTAAAGTACCAAAAGTAAAAGTATGAAAATGTTGACAACGTGTCAGTGCGACACGTTGTGAGCTTGTAGATCGGCTATTGTCAAATAGCCTACAGTACAGTATGTGTAAAATAGGGCTGAAGTGGTTAATGTTTTATATCTGCAAAGTAACTAGTAACTGAAGTTTTAAAAGTGGTGGAGTAGTGGAGTAAAAGTACAATATTTTCCTCTGGGATGTAGTGGAGTGGTAGTAAAAGTATTGGAAATTGGAAATACTTGAGTAAAGTAAAAATACGTGAGAATTTACAGTACTTGAGTAAGTGTGCTTAGTTACTTTACACCACTGAAGGTAAGGGCAAGAAGTCTGCATGGAAGGTAAGGCGAGACGGAGTTGTGTCAGCCGGCTTTCTAGTTAGACACAAATCAGTCTGCGAACCCATCGTCAAAGAAAAGGGAAAAACAGCGCCCTCTCTGTTTTGTTCACAGCACTTCATCTGTTCTTGAGAGATTAGACCCAAATAAATGCAAGGGAAGACAGGAAAGAACTTGACATGGAAAACTACAATCCATTTTTCCAGCACTCACTAACGTCTCTGTTGGGTGGAAACCTCATACAGTATGTCCAAAATTGTAACTTTTCATGATTCAAATGAAAAAATAGTGAAAATAACAGATCAAGCTTGCAGATATATTTTGATAATTTTGTGTGACACTGTAGTATGATCATCACCTAGGGCATTAATTGACAAGTAAACACAAAAAGTTAGAATATGAATATAAGAGGTTTCCACACGACAGCAACGATACAAAGATTAGCTGTACTGTATAGGCAACAAGAACAGACTACAAAAACGGCTAGGAACAGACAATCCCAAAACATTGAACGTCTTATAAAATATTAGAGGGGGGCATTATTTTGTCTGGCATTAAAGGTTAGGTCTAGGCCCCCAGGGGTTAGGATTTAGAAAAACTAAGTCCGATTTATACTTAGTTGTTACGTCCCGAAAGTAATTGAGCTACTTGAGTTGAGGCATGTGTTTTGCATAGATAACAATTTAACATTTGTGCATCTGTATCTGTGTTTGCGTGAGTCTGTGTGTGTTATGTTTTTTCTGGTATTAAGAAAATCTGCCCTCCTTGTATGTGCAAAATACTGTAGGTCCGAAGCTGCACAGTAACAGCTGCCCAGTGTGCATCCGCGCTCGTTCGTGCGTGCGTGTGCACGTGCATGTGTGCGCAGGCACACGCGCGGTGACTTCACAGAAACAGATTTGGGCCCTGAGGATCAATACAGGGCGTGTGTGTTAATGAGGGACTGTTGTGCCTCTGCACCATAGGCCGCCATTAGCAGGATCATCCCAGACATCCCAGCACACACACACACACACACACACACACACACACACACACACACACACACACACACACACACACACACACACGCCGATAGCTTACCTTGGTGGCGTTGCTTGGGCAACTGTCTCCCGTGGCCAGAGGATATTGATAATCTATAATCATGTGGAACAGGCCTGGGTTATCAGCACGCAGCAGCAGGCCAGCCTTTCTAAGTCTGGAAATAAAGCTGGCCTGGATCCATATTCATAAGGTAGCCTGGGATAGGAATTTAGATTGGAGCTGTGTTGATAACACGTTATGGTACACCTTATTGCACTATATAAGTATCCTGTGTGCAGTGACTTAAGGGCCTCCCTAAAAGGGCACTTTTTATGACTACCAGCCACAACATGTGTACCATGTACCAGTATATTATAGACCAAATAATATGTTTCAATGTATGTAAACAAAAAAGGTATTTCAGGGTAGAAAGTCTAGATGTTTTCACAATCTACATTAAAGTGCCCAAAACATTAGCTATGTCTCATACTGTATGTCAACCTGTGGATATTTAAGAAATAGTATATTTCAACAATATCAATAACAAGTGTGTCCTGCTCTTCCAGATATGAGGTAAATAAATATTACTCCTCCAATGCGACACTGTTGGCATTATCTACCCGGAAATACATTTTTGGCTGTGACGATGTGATGACACAAGTCTATTGACTCACACTGGACACACTGATTGTCATTTCACCACTTCAACCCCAGCATCCATATTCTGGGAGGATAATAACTAGGAACCTTAGCCAAAAATAGCTGATGTACGAGCTGACAACACGTTGTGAGCTTGTAGATGGGCTATTTTTGTCATAGAGATGGCTGATACAGTGTTCAGTAGTACTTTGAATCTTAGTTTTATTTAGTTTGTGTATCCCCAGTCCTGAGATACATGCAGCAATCGCCACTTTATATGCATCAGTGAGACCAAGGGGTCATAGTGCAGCTGCAGCCAGGTGCAGGGCCTTTGGAAGAGGGAAGGGGTCAGCATCTTTCTCAAGGATCATTTTGCAGGGATAGATTGCTGGCCATCCTAGGGGACCTGTGACCTCCCAGCTGTGTGATGGTCTTTCTCCTCCTACTCTGATGACCTGACCAGACAAGACTTTTCTCCCTGTGGAATAAACTCCCCATTGCAGTCAGAACTTCACACTCATATCCAACCTTCCGGCATAATTTGAGGACTCACCATCTAGCCTCCCCCGCCAAATCAAACTTAGCTTCTTCTTTGCAACAGTGGAGTCTGTTCTCCTCTATGGCAGTGAATGCTGGACCCTGAAGCCAACCCTGCAGAAGTCTCTAGATGGGTGCTACACTAGAATGTTGCGTGCAGTACTCAACATCAACAGGAGTGCACATGTTACCAACAGGAGCCTGTATGAGGGAATACCAAGGGTAAGCGAGAAAATTGCCCCAGAAGAATGAGACTAGCAGGACACTGCCAAAGACACCAGGAGCTTCCAGCCAGCAAATTGGTACTGTGGGAGCCAACACATGGGCACCGGTCGCGAGGACGTCCCACAAAAACATACGTGGACGTACTCAAGGAAGACGTAGGGACACAGAACACCAATGAGCTGGCCAGATGTATGGAGAACCGAGATGACTGGAAACAACGATGGAGGGCTCGTCTGAGGACGACCTAGATAGATAATTAGCTCTTCTCTCTCCTTCTGTCCCCTTCTAGCCTTCTTCTTTCGATAGATGCTAGTTTACTGTACAGACTACAGATCCATCTTGGTCACTTGTTCTCGTGTTTTTTCTTTCTTCTTTATCACAAATAAGACTGTTATTTACATATTGTGTAGCATGTTGTTTTGACAGATGCTAGGTCCCTTGTTTGCCTGGTATCCCTAGTTTATTTGAGGCTCTACATTATCCTCTCTGCACTTATGTGACCATTTATTTACCTTTGTGTTTTGCTGACTAGAGTTCTTGCTTACTGCAGCTTATTCCCACTTTCATGATAACGTTGCTGTCGGGCAGAAACCTCTTATCTCCATATTCCAACCTGTTGTGTTTTTTTCCCCCCGTAAATTAACATCCCACTTGATAATAGTATAGTGTAACACAAAAGCATGAAAAAAAACTAATCAAAGTAGCCATCCACAAGCTCGAAACGCGTCACTTCGCGCCACGTTTTGAGCTTGCAGATCAGATTTTAGCTATTTTTCCATTTGAATCCTAAAAAGGGACAGTTTTGGACATGCGGTTTCTACCTGACAGAGACGATATACGTTTATCTTTACCTCATCAAATTCTGTAAATAACATAACCCAGTGGTTCTTATCCTTTTCAAGCCGCGACCCCTAAAATCATTTATATTTATGTTTTAACTGGTGAACACCCGTCCATCCTACGAGCACTAAGAGTTGAGGCATAACATTTTGTATAACACGGTTCTATTGTGAAAATACGCCTCCTAACGTGTGTAGAGCATGTACATCGGCTATTTTCACAATTTATGTCTCTAATATTTGACAGTTTGGCCAATGTTTAATTTGTCATTTTCGAGGTATTAAAAAGGCCTTTAATTGATACCCTCTATACACTTAAACTTTATGTTGGTTTGTTTACTGTTGAGAGAGAAAACAATGCTGCACATTAAGTTGATCATCTGGGATCCCCAAGGTTGAGAACCACTAACATAACCGACCCCTAACTCCCCTCTCTCCCCTTGCTGCCCCAACAGATGGCACCCCGAAGATCCTGTCTTCCTTCAGCGAGAAGGTGGTGAACCCCAACGAGCCCGTCTTCCTGGTGTGCCACGTCAAGGGCACGCCGCCGCCCGGCTGCACCTGGTCGCTGGACGACGACCCGGTCATCAAGGACGGCCACCACCACCTGGGCCACTACGAGACGCACGAGGGCCACGTGGTCAGCCAGCTGAACGTCACGCACACCGGGGTGCAGGACGGCGGCGTCTACCGGTGCACCTGCAGCAACTCGGCCGGGCCCGTCTACCACCAGGCTCGAATAAACGTAAGAGGTGCTTGTCAAATCAGCTCCTCCAAAACAACAACAATACACATAACCTGTCTGTCTGGATGGCTGGATGTCTGTCTGTCTGTCTGTCTGTCTGTCTGTCTGTCTGTCTGTCTGTCTGTCTGTCTGTCTGTCTGTCTGTCTGTCTGTCTGTCTGTCTGTCTGTCTGTCTGTCTGTCTGTCTGTCTGTCTGTCTGTCTGTCTGTCTGTCTGTCTGTCTGTCTATCTGGCTGACTGGCTGTATCTGCTGTCTGGCTGTCTCTGTCTGACTGGTGGTTGAATGGTGTTAATGCTGGGGTCTTGGTTTGGATCCATGGGTTCTGTGTGTGTGTGTGTGTGTGTGTGTGTGTGTGTGTGTGTGTGTGTGTGTGTGTGTGTGTGTGTGTGTGTGTGTGTGTGTGTGTGTGTGTGTGTGTGTGTGTGTGTGTGTGTGTGTGTGTGTGTGTGTGTGTGTGTGTATCTTATGGCTCTTTAAACTATTACAAGAATGAAGAAAACGGATGACGTCTTTTACCTGTTCTGGATATGTTTCCATAATGCGCTATGGCTCGGCCTCGGACTCAGTCCTACTCAGTGTAGTCTATTAACCCTGAGTAGTAGTGCTTCCCTACTGGGGTGGTATAGTACTTGAGTAATAGAGTTCTGGGAACCCATGGGAGGAGCTACTAGTTCTGTTGCTCTGGATTGGTCAAGCTACCGTAGATGTGAAACAGACACATCTTTTACATTTCTGTTTTATAATTTTTGGAATATAAATTGAATATAAAGAACTTTGCTGTTCGGGAGTTTTAATCTGTTTTGTTGCGACCGCTAGGTCGCAGTTAGTCCAGCTCATGTCTGTCACGCTCATGTGTCCGTCACGCTAATACACAACATTTCGTTACCTATCGACTTCAGTTCCTCCCTCTCATTCCATCCATGACGAAAAGGTTGTAAGTAACACATTTGTTGTAACAGTCACTCACATGGGTCGACTCTGTGACGCGTCGCTGATTGGCTGAGTCACTCACATGGGTCTGTGCCACGTCACTCATTGGCTGTGGCTTTCACAGACAGGAACGCAGCTCTGTCAACTTGGGCGCAGTTTGTGTGCATAGTCTGCGTACGTATTTAGAAGCTCTGTTGTTTCAGGCGACCTGACAGTCGCTTCTTGGCCTTAGGGCGTCTTACTTGTTTTTTAGTTTTGTTTCTGGTACTGTTTATTGTTAAATAATTTACTTGTTTTTTATGGAGGTTTATATATATATATATATATATATATATATATATATATATATATATATATATATATATATAATCTTAACATGGATCTGCACAAGTGCAATTTCCTGCTTCTAGTGTATTTGTGATACTGTAACCTCGCTCTCTCCAAAATTATTACTGTGCTATTTCTACATGCACATACACATACACATTTTCAGGTCAAACCAATTATCCTGGTTTGCTGCACATAGACATATCTGGAAATGAGTTCCAAAATGGGGCCGCTTTGTAAATAGCCTGAAGAAAAATATATTTATCCTGTATGCATGAATACATTTATCTGTGGCTTGCTTGTGGGCGCCTAGAGATCTATGTGTGTGTGGGTGTGTGTGTGTGTGTGTGTGTGTGTGTATGTGTGTTTGTGTGTGCGTGCGTGCGTGCGTGCGTGCGTGTGTGTCGGAAAGTGGGTGGGTGGCAGGGGGTGTGCGTGTACATTATATGTGTGTGTGTGTGTGTGTGTGTGTGTGTGTGTGTGTGTGTGTGTGTGTGTGTGTGTGTGTGTGTGTGTGTGTGTGTGTGTGTGTGTGTGTGTGTGTGGTTACACGTGTGCTGGTGTCTGTGTGTGTTCTTACAGCAGTAGCCTGAACGACTCCACATGTGATGTTGTAGCGATTATTACTGTACGTTCTCATTTTAGGAGACAGCCAATATAATACCAGGTGTTTGTAAGCAAGCTGTGAAAGCTGAGCTTTAAGTATTATTGGCACAGGTAAACATTTTAAATCTTATCCACCTAAACAGTTTAGTCTTTTAGCACACTTAAGCACTTTCAGTTTAATCTGCTCATCACATCACAAATGATGCTCAAATTCAATCATTTATATGCAAAAGAAGCACTTTGCACATACCGTAATCAGCAAATGCAGTGATGGCAGAGTGATGTTAATGATGACAGCTGCGTAGAACAATAACAACATCCTGCAATTACTTACTTGCAATTAAAAGCTTTTATTGAGAACAAACATGCAACGGCGTGCAAGATTGCATCCATCGCGTGTATTTCTCCATAAAAACATTTTATTTCCCCAAAAAGGCCCAAACAGCGAAACACAAACACATATGGCTCTTATAATGTGCTGTGATCTTGTAAAATCCCCCCGCCATTAAATGTGTTTATAGAGAGCCCTCTCTCCCTCTCTGTCACTTTTCTCAGGCCGCGCCAGCATCCGGCCAATGAAAAACATCACGGCCATCGCTGGGCGGGACGCCTTCGTGCACTGCCGCGTGATTGGCTACCCGTACTACTCCATCAAGTGGTACAAGAACTCGGCGCTGCTGCCCTTCAACCACAGGCAGCGTGCCTTCGAGAACAACGGCACGCTGAAGCTGTCCAACGTGCAGCAGGTGGACGCCGGCGAGTACAACTGCAAGGTGATGGTCCAGCCCAACAAGATGGACACCCAGAGTGTCCATGTTCGAGTCAGAGGTATGTACCGGTATGTCCCCGTTGGATGCAATGGTGGGGAAAGTACTCTTTTATGGAAGAATTAATGTTCCACAAGGATGAAGGATTGATAAAGTTTTATTTAACCCATTTAGAAAGGGTACACATTATTGTGTATCATTGTTTTATGCTTTAACTATTGAAAAATAGCAGATATACAAGCTCACAGCGCGGCACCGAGTGCCGTGCTGCGAGCTTGCTATTTTTGAAAAAACCTGAAAATTTGAATTTTTTCTATTCTATAAGTGTCTTTTGAATCCTTCTAAGGTTTTTGGGAAAAACCTATGTTTCTATGTCAGCAATCTGGCTAGCCATTGTCAAAGAAAAGGTCCTTTTCACTTAACTGGAGCTCAGTTACTGTTCTTGAGAGACTACTCTCTCGGTGGTTCTCAAACTTTTTCATGTGTAGGACCCCCAAACTGATATGTATTTGGCCACGGACCAGCATCTCAAAATATCTAGTTCCAGGGACCACCCAGAAGCAAAATTTGAGTTACAAACGTTCGCTTTAAAAATACATATATTCATAGATTTGCACACATTTTCACGACTTTTTCAAAAATAGCAGATCTACAAGCTCGCAGCGCGGCACTCGGTGCCGCGCTGTGAGCTTGTATATCTGCTATTTTTCAATAGCTAAAGCAATCATTAATTCTAGGTTAAAGGTCAAAAAGTTGCACAGAGTAACAGCATTACAGATCATAAGGAGCCAGGCCTCCTGGCCTGCTCCTGGCAGCCCCGTCGGGGCACAACCCTCCCCTGCCCCATTCTCAGACAGTTCTTATAGTCCATTCTAACAGAGATGCTATTCTAACATGGTCTTATAATGCTATGTACTAAAGATACGGGCAAAATACAAATAGTTACAGAAATAAAGGTTTGCTGACAAAGTTATAAATGGTAAATTGTGTATTTATATAGCGCTTTTTATCCAAAGCGCTTTTACATAGATTGTGCATTACATTCACCCATTCACACACACATTCATACACCGGTGGCGGAGGAAACCATGCAAGGCACCAAACTACTCACCGGGAGCAATTAGGGGTTCAGAGTCTTGCCCAAGGACTCTTCGACATTAACTCAGGGGGAGCCCGGATTCGAACTGGGAACCCTTCGGGAACCCTTCGTGCTCTAATAACGGTTTCTCTACCCCTGAGCTATGCCGCCCCATAAATCATATAATTATAAGCATGGAGGACTCCTCTCAGAATATAGAAATGCTCTGTAAAAGTTCGGAATTCAAATTCCTGTACGAAAGTATTGGCATCAAACTGTACCTAAAGTACCGAAAGTAGATGTACTCATTATACAGAATGTCCCATTTCAAGTTTTCTACTGTATAAAAATCTTTTGAAAATAGCATATAAAGCTATTTGGATGTACAGGATGTACGGTAGCAACCGTGTGGCTCCCATTTCATTATGAGGATTTCACGTGACCAGCCAGTCCAGCCTGTGACTTTAGCCGTCTTTGAGCGATCTATGATGTTGATGTAGTCCAAATGTGGGCATGGTTTCAGCCTCATCAGAGGTGAAACCCAGAATTAAATACTTCATAAAAGTATGAAACATGTTAATATGAAAATATGTGTTCAGAAGAAAGGTGTGATCCATCCGATGGTTTGTGTGATTAGCTACAAAAGACTCACAGACAGACAGACAGACAGACAGACAGACAGACAGACAGACAGACAGACAGACAGACAGACAGACAGACCCTCTTCTAGAGGGCTCACCTTTTGAGGAGCCACGCCATAAAAAAAGAGAAACATAGCTGCATAAACTGCATAAATAAATCTTTTCCGGGATTCAGTATGGGGTAAATAGCCTCCAACGAGGCGTCACTACCCATAATAGAGAATGTTAACAAGTGCTCTCCACTTCATCCCCCTCATCTCCGTTCCCTGTACTCTGATGATGATGCAGCGACATCAACCTTTCCACAGAACAGGAGGGAGGGAGCAGGGAGGTTAGTGAATGAGGGAAACACTGATAGAGATTTAGATGAAGATGGAAAGAGAAAGACAGAGCGTAAGTGAGAGAGAGACAGAAATAGAGGGAGAGAGAGAGAGAGAGAGAGAGAGAGAGAGAGAGAGAGAGAGAGAGAGAGAGAGAGAGAGATAGATAGAGAGATGATATAATGCAACACTTCCCAGTGGTGTTAGCGAGTGAGTGCATTCGTTAATTTACTCTGCTCATGCTTAAAATGCTGGAGTGTCTTGGGGGATCCCGGGAGTCCATTATCTCCACTTTGTTGTGAATTAAATAAGCGGCTAAAGTGCTGCTTATTTCAATGTTATTTGAACTCATTGGACACTCAAACAGAGATGACTTGTGTGATGGCTACGCACTCCCCAGAGAGCCCAGTTCACTTAGTTCACCTGAGTAGGTCTTATCATGGAATGTTATTACCACTACAGCACTCCACTGACTGTACACTACCACTATTCATAGATAGATAGATAGATAGATCCATTGTTTGTTTGTTTGATTGATTGAATGATTGATTGATTGATTGATTGATTGATTGATTGATTGATTGATTGATTGATTGATTGATCGATCGATTTACTGTATATGCATATAGATTTTCCCTTCTGAACAATAGAGAGCACCCTTGTTTGGAGAGATCCTTTAGCATCTTCTGCTAAAAGGACAAAATGTTCCACCCAGAGAATTCTGGTATATGGATCTTATTGCAGAGTGCCCTTCTTTGAGAGACGAGGTAGAGAAAGGCATAGGACTAGAGGCCTTTCGAGGCATGGGAGAAGGACAGAAACACAAAAAGAAATCAAGTAAAGTATATATGCATTTAGAGTAGATGTTCTGAATATTTCTGACCCATGTACTCAACTATGTTGAGTTAATTTCGGAGAAAAGCCTGGCACGTATTTTCCATGTAAAATGGTGCAAAAATGTACTCAATAATACATGTCATCAACAAATACAAACAAAAGGAAAAGAAGGAAAACAGCCTTTTTTCAGGCCAATTTTGAAAGATGGTGGATGGTGTCGAGGCATTCCTCACATTGGTGGCAGAGTAGTAGAATGAGAACTTTCTCAAGTTTGTTCTAAATGTGGGTGGTCCCAATCATCATCCTTGAGATCCAAGAATCAAATCACATCTCACCATGTCTTATCTTCAGGGGTGTCACAAGGGGGGGACTGAGTTACTAGGGCCCAAGGTGGAGGGGCCTTAATTATGTTATACTTTAGTAATTGAAAAATAGCAGATATACAAGCTCACAGCGTGGCACTCGGTGCCGCTCTGTGAGCTTGTAGATCTGCTATTTTTGAAAAGTCGTGAAAATGTGTGCAAATCTTTGAATATATGTATTTTTATTAACCCAAATTTTGCTTCTGGGGAGTCCCTGGAACTAAATATTTTGAGATGGGGGTCCGTGGCCAAATTTTGGGGGTCCTTCACATGAAAAGGTTTGAGTACCATTGACATAGAAACATAGGTTTTTCAAAAAACCATAGAAGGATTTTAATTAGTCAAAGACTTGCACACATTCAAAAATAGCAGATCTACAAGCTCACAACACGGCACCGCTCGCAGCGCGGCACTCGGTGCCGCGTTGTGAGCTTGTAGATCTGCTATTTTTCAATAGAATGTAAGTGAATCCTTTTACCCAGGGCCCAGAATTTGGTGTGACACAACCAAATTCTGCTTGTCTTACCTCACTCTCCAACCTGTTTCCTATAATCTTTTCCCAGTCCCTCCGTACATCCAGCCCTTTGAGTTCCAGCGCTTCACCATCGGCCAGCGCGTCTTCATCCCCTGCGTGGTCATGTCGGGCGACCAGCCTCTGGACATCACCTGGCAGAAGGACGGCCGTCCCATTCCCATCAGCCTGGGCGTCACCGTGGACAACATCGACTTCACCAGCTCCCTGCGCATCTCCAACCTGACCCCCGACCACAACGGCAACTACACCTGCATCGCCCGCAACGAGGCTGCCGCCGTCGAGCACCAGAGCCAGCTCATTGTCAGAGGTGAGGAGGGGGGTTCACCTCTTCAGACTACACCTTAGCCCAGGCCCCATAGCACTTACCGTAGCACTGCCTACCTGGTCTACCCTCAATGACCATACATGTAATTTAGATATTTTTTTAATAAACGTTTTAGCTAGTGCCATGGCATTGGTCTGAAGGTTCATTAGTCCGAAGGTTCATTAGTCCGAATCTGTTAAGAATGCCTAACCCTAACCCTAACCTCAGTAACCCTAACTAAATTCGGACTAATGAACCTTCGAATTAATGAACCTTTGGACTTTTTTTTTTTAGCTGAATAGGTGCTTGGTCTACCAACGTTTTTTCTTAGATTACTATTCTATGCATTTGATGTGTTGATGTATTATCTTGCTATTGTCCGTCGCTCTGGATTAAGAGTGTCGGCTAAATGCCTATAAAGCAAAAGTGGAACAATGCAATCAAAACAAAAGTAATTCTTGTGCAATTGGAAGAGAATATAAATGTGTACACAGAGCTGTTACATTGCAACTGAGGCAAATATAACTTGCAAAACTGACTTGTGCATTTGTTGTCCAGAATAGTTGGCCTATATATCCAGTTTATCCACATAAGGTTGTGCACAAATAGCAGTTTTTCTACAAAAGTGTTTAAAGGTAATTGCTCTGTTTGTATGTACAGTGTTTCTACAATTTTCAAAAGTGTTTAAAGGTAATTGCTCTGTTTTACATTTTCTACAATATAAATGTTCAGTGTATGTACATTGTACAGTGTTTATACAATTTACATTTTAAGCAGGGCAAACACAAGGTAATACATCAAATGCATAGAAATAGTCATCTAGGATCATAGGTAACCCACAGTACAAAAACCTATCATCAGTCTCTAAACAGTAGACTATCCAAGAAATCATGTTCTATGTACAGAGGTTACTGAATGCAGACTGTGCACTGAGTGCAAGGATAAACACAATGATTAGTAGTCTTTAAGGTGGTTGTGTTTCATTTGATATCCTTCTCCTATTGCGCTGAGGTGGTTGCAGCTAACTGCTGCAATTAATTATCACCACAATCTGCTATTTTCTGCAAAAGCTTTCCCCACAATAAGGATGCTAGGGTTTAAGTGGTTAACCACTTGAACCCGAGCATCTAATCCCTGTTCTGCGGGTTTGGTGAAGATATTTCGGTGTAGAGGGGAAAAAAGAGTACACCAGAGTCAAGTGTTGGGGGTTTAAGTGGTAATCAGTTTGTGTGTGTGTGTGTGTGTGTGTGTGTGTGTGTGTGTGTGTGTGTGTGTGTGTGTGTGTGTGTGTGTGTGTGTGTGTGTGTGTGCGTGCGCGCGCTGCGCGCGCGTGCGTGCGTGCGTGCGTGCGTGCGTGCGTGTAGTTCCTCCTCAGTTTGTGGTTCAGCCTGAAGACCAAGATGGAATTTACGGAAAAACTGTGACTCTCAACTGCTCTGCTGAAGGCTACCCGCGACCCACCATAGTCTGGGAACATTCCAAAGGTACAGTAGGCTACAGCGGTGCTTCTCAACATGAGCTAAGACCACTAACATAGTTTGAGCAGTCCTCAAGTCCACATAACAACATACTAGTCCTTGCCCGTTCGAACATGATGTGCTCCGAATTATGTGCAGTTTGGGTTATGGGGTGTGCACAATATATGAGGGATTGAATGTAGGAGTCTCAGAATTAATGTTGGAGCACCCAGATGTACAGTATCAGTCATCTCCAAATTTGGGTACTGTTTCAGCATGCGGCTGTTACCATGGTGCAGACGCATGCGCAGTACAGGCGGCAGTATGATGTCAGCATGCATGTACTGTACGTATTATATATCAGACAGATATCGGACAGACAGGCATTCGTCGTTTATTAGTAGGATAGTAAGAAGGCATAACGCTGGAAAACAAACCAGGGACGCAAGCATAATAAGCCCATGGGCGCTTGTATCTTTGCATGTATCTTAACCCAGTAAGATTTGAGGCGGATTCTACAAATGCCTTCTAAATCAGCATTTCTCACACTATCATGATTTTAGACATTATTCTGTATGACAGGTATTGTCAGTGCTGCTCAGACACATCCAACCGTCCTGTTAATTCCCATAAAACACAGTTCATAGCTTTATTTTATTTTTTTAAAGGTACATTTGGTCATGCTCTGTTTATTCCAGGCCCACATTATTTTGACCAGTTAGTGACCTATGAATAAATGAACTGTAGCCTAGATGTATAATCGGCTGCTGCACGCTGGCCTCAGGATGCATTTGATGAAGCTCTAGTATGACTTGCAGTGTGTTTGGACCAGCCTAGGGCTATTATTGTATAGATATTGTGATTGTGTTATGAGACCAGACATTGTCTGGGATTTTTGTTTGTTGTTGTCGCCGGGCAGAAACCTCTTATCTCCATATTTTATCTTCTTGTATTTTTTCATAAATTAGCGCCCTACTTGATCACACTACAGCAGAGGTCTTCAAAGAGGTTTGGTGTAGAGGGGAAAAAAGAGCACACTCAGAACAGACTGAAAGGTCAAGTTTATTAAGTAGGCTTATTGACGGTTCAAGTGGTTAAATATCTGAAAACACAAATTATATGAATCCAAAATACACTGATGATTGTGCTGTCAAACAATGAAACTATATGGAATCTATGAAAAGTTTGTGGGGGTCCCTGCTTCATCTCTCACTCAACTAAGGGGTCGTCGGCCTGAAAACGTTGTACTACAGCATTACACAAAGGCATCAAAAGAGACACAGATGGTCCGTCGTATGACAGTGTCACACACCGAAAATAGATGATATAAAGACAGACAGACAGACAGACAGACAGACAGACAGAGTGAGGCAGCAGGTGATTGGTGGGTGCTACTGTACTTGAGCAGCTGAAGAGGAGGTCCCAGGTGTGTGTTCTGCCATCCATATAACCAGACATGAAAGCTTTTAACAACACCACACTATACAACCACTGGGGAACCAGGAGTGTGTGTGTGTGTGTGTGTGTGTGTGTGTGTGTGTGTGTGTGTGTGTGTGTGTGTGTGTGTGTGTGTGTGTGTGTGTGTGCGTGCGTGCGTGCGTGCGTGCGTCTGTGTCTGTCTGTCTGTCTGTCTGTCTGTCTGTCTGTCTGTCTGTCTGTCTGTCTGTCTGTCTGTCTGTCTGTCTGTCTGTGTGTGTGTGTGTGTGTGTGTGTGTGTGTGTGTGTGTGTGTGTGTGTTTGCGTGTGCACGTGTCGTGCACGTGCGTATGCGTGTAATATGTGAGTGGGGCGTGTGTGCGAGTTTTGCATCCCATGATCAAAGGAATTGCAGATCTGATCTCCACCCTTTGGCTTTGATAGGATTTGTGTGTGTGTGCGTGTGTGTGCGCGTGTGTGTGTGTGTATGTGTGTGTGTGCGTGCGCTTGCGTGTGTGTGTGTGTTGTGAAGTGAGAGATCACCCATTGGCCTTATTGACCCATCAGGCTATAGGCTAGTAACCATGCAGCAACCATAAATGTTAATTTGAGGTAGGTAAGCTAACATACTGTAGATCTCAATGTAATGTTGATCAAATAGAATACATTTTCGGTCACTGCATTGTCTATTTCTCACTTCAAATGTTTTCAAAAACATTCTTGAGAGCGATGTTTGGCTGTAAACGACATTGTGTATTTGTTTACATGGCTGCCATGTTGGGTACGGCAAAAATCAAGCAGCGCAGCTGGTGGCGCTCCTTTGATTAGACAGCACACATTTTATGAAGATTTCTTTGAAAATAGCAGATCTACAAGCTCACAACGTTCCCCCCCCCCCCCCCCTCCTCAAATAGCCGATGTACTGTAGGGTCAAACTGATTGTGCTATGGGACCCCCTGAATCCCCCTCGAGGACCCCTGGGGAAGGGGGTCCCTGGACCCCACTTTAAGAAGCACTGCAGTAAAGAAAGGTCAACCACTAATTAGTATAACGGCCAACTCCGCTTGGATTATGCAAAATCCATAATTCAAGACCACAGACTCTCTTTTTACGTCACTGCACGTGCACCCCCCCCCCCCTATCCTTTATTTCTTGTTCTTTCTCTCTTTCACATTAGTACCTTTGTCTCTCTTTTCTACTATTTTCCTACCATGCTTTTCTCTCCCTACTCTCTCTCTCTCTCTCTCTCTCTCTCGCTCTCTCTCTCTTCCACACCAGAGGAAACAGGAGCAGTGTCACCACTTGACCTCCTGCTAACCATGACCACTTGACTGCGTTTTTAATTAAAGAGCTAAAACCCACCGCCCGCTAAATGCTCTAATCTCCGCATGCTAAATTTAACACGGGGGCTAATGCGGCATCTGGCACAGTTTGCACGTACTGTGTGTATATGTTTTAATAGTCTGGGAGCATGGTGGAATACGCTGTGTGTTTCATTATGCTTCTGGATCCCTTGTAGTTGCCCAAGAGCAATTCCCAGCAACGATATATGTAGCGCCCGAGATTTAGCCTAAAGGGTCATCAGTAAGAGGCTCCAGTGTTTCTCAAACGTTTTCATGTCAAGGACCACCAAATTAATATGTTTTTGGCCACGGACCACCATCCGAAGATACTTTAGTGGTCAAAGTTGATCCCATTAATAGTCTTTAAAAGACAAAGAAGCGGCCTTACACACTGTAGCCCAAGTGTCAATATTTATTTTAGGACGCAGAGGGAAAGTTGATCCCAGTACATTGTTCAACCAAACACCTCACAGTTGAAACTTACAGAGTTTTCTGCTCCTGACAAACTTTGTAGTCCACTGAGAGGAACCCATGCCAAAGCGCCAGTGCTCACCCAGCAGTCTGCTGTCACCCAGGCGGATGCGTGCATGCGCCCATGTGCACGACGCTTCTCGCCCTTAGGGCGTCTTACTTGTGTAACCTGGAATATTGTTCCAGGTTTGTGGTGCATAGTGGTGAAAGGCTGCTTCACCAAATCACCATGTTTTGTTGAGTTGAGTTGAGGTTCAACTTATTTTGCTGGGGACCCCCTGAAACCCCCCTTGAGGACCCCTATGGGGTCCCCGGACCTCACTTTGAGAACCAGTGCTGCACACAACAAAATCGGGACATTTCCATCCATATCCTTTTTAGGGGCTGAGGAAGAGTGCAGAAGTACTGCAGCACCCAGTGCATTTAAAAAACAAATCTTCCTTCCTTTCTTGCCTGTGCTGTCAGTATGGTTCCTTCTCAATCCCCATCTTTCTTTGCCTCTCTCTCCCCCTCCTCTCTCTCGTCCTCTTGTCGTCCTCCTGTGCACCAATCAGCGGTGGTGTCGGACATGAGCGTTGTGTCTGTTCTCATTGCATCACTCAGCAGACGCTGGGCTCTGCTACACTCTCCCTGGCAGCTGTTTGCTGATTTAAGGATTTAGGTCTGGTGTTAAGAAGCAACGTTTACAAGCCTTCCCCAAGTCCGACAAGCTTCGTCATCAAAAACTTCACTCACTCACACACACACACACACACACACACACACACACACACACACACACACACACACACACACACACACACACACACACACACACACACACACACTCACGCACGTGCACGCACACACACACACACACACACACACACACACACACACACACACACACACACACACACACACACACACACACACACACACACACACACTCGACCTTCACACATGCAAGCATGTGCTAAAGGTCTGCACAATGCCCAAGCGTACGCACATGCAAATACGCATGCAAGCGTGTATGTAATGTAAACTTACAAAAGCAACACACACACACACGCAAATGTAACTGGGTCTGCTTGGTTACGTGTGTGCAAATGAGCACTCAGATTTTTACGATGTTGTAGATGCACCGGCCCCCAGTTCAAATATGATTATTTTGGGGGGGGTCCTAAAAAGTTTGAGAACCTTTGATCTACAGAACTGTTTAAATTCTACAGAACATTTAAACAGAACTGTTTAAATGTGGTAAAATTGTTAATTATTTGTATGACAATTTTGATTGAATACTTTATTAGTCAGAAATGTTAACAGCACCGGGTATAGTAGGATATTAAGGCTAAAGGGATAACATAAACAGTCCTGCATGGGGACTTTACTATGAATACTATGTATTCAATTCATCAACATACTGTTACATAAGTGATTAACACAATCATACATCAACAAATACAAACACTATGTACAAAAGAGATGAGAAAATTACACTTACCTCCCCCTGTGGTCTCTTGATAGATGTTTTTTCAGGACAGTTTTGAAAGAAACCAGTGATACACATGCTTTAATGGATGGTGTCAGGGCATTCCACCCTTAAGCAGAGTAGTAGAATGAGAACTACCCATGTTTGTTCTAAATTTGGGTGGTACCAGATCATGGTCGCTGCTCCCTCTAGTGTTGTGGCTGTGGGTGTCACTCACTTTGGAATTGGATTGATTAACTAATTGATTAATGAATTGATTAACAAATCAACTTCAACCGTCATGATGGTGACCCAGCCCTCCTCCCTCTCTGTGTGGCGTGTACAGGTGCGGGGGTCCCCCAGTTCCAGCCCATCCCCCTGAACAGCGGCTCTCGCGTCTCGCTGCTGAGCAACGGCTCTCTGCTCATCAAGCACGTGCTGGAGGACGACAGCGGCTTCTACCTGTGCAAGGTCAGCAACGACGTGGGAGCAGACGTCAGCAAGTCCATGTACCTCACCGTCAAAAGTAAGTCCATGTACCTCACCGTCAAAAGTAAGTCCATGTACTTCACTGTCAAAAGTAAGTCCATGTACCGGTACCTCACCGTCAATATTAAGTCCATGTACCTCACCGTCAATATTAAGTCCATGTACCTCACTGCCAATAGTAAGTCCATGTGCCTCACCGTCAATAGTAAGTACATGTATGATGTTGTATATTTATTTACAGTGATTTTCAACCAGTGGTTGGCAGACCACCAGTGGTGCTTGAGGGGGTTCCAGGTGGTCCCCAGCTAAATGATGGAGAGTTGGTAACCAAATGGACTCTTATAGATCTTTAACTCTTGAGTGTGTAAAATGAAACCAAATGGACCCCTACGGGTCATTTTACGCTCTCAAGAGTTATATTAGTTAAATTATGTTTGAACATCTGCATTACTTAATCTACAAGAAGTCTACAGTATTAGAGAATGTAGATTCTCTTTTTTCTTTTCTTTCTTTTTTTCTCCTATAGTACCAACATGTTTTGGTTCTGAGAGGCTAAATCTCATCAAATGGTGGTCCGTAGCTAAAATGACAAATAAATAATGGACCTATACTGTTAGCTGTACTGTTATTGTTGGCCTAAGGATGAATATACATGTACAGCAGGTATATTCACACCTGAGAGTAGGTAGACACTGTGGATTGATTTTGGGTCCATTCATTTGCTCAAAATAAACTCTAAAGAGATTTGAAACTTGCTCGACTTGAAACAGCATTTCAGTGTGTGATGCAGTTTGTAAAAGTTTTGTTATCATTGTGTTTTGCACTTTCTATGCTTAGTGTCCCTGTCATTATAGGCGAACGTTTAAAAAAAATGCACTTTGAAATGTGATTTAATGCATTTTAAAGCGCAGATCGATTAGAAAAGTTCAGCTCAAATGAGTCCCTGGAGAAAAGATTGATTTACGACAAAATGTCAAACGTTAACCCTGCAGTGATGTTTAGCCAAACAATGATTCAATTATGCAGGCAATTCTGTAACATTTTAATGACTATGGAGAAAACGTAATCATGCGCAAAATGAATAAAATGAAGCCATTAAAGTTAAATGTTTTATGTGTAGCATGATAGAAGCAGTCAGTAGATGAATAGATTGATGGCAACGTTTTGTTCTGCATGCACGCAGTGTGTGTACTCCTGTCACTTCAAGTGTGTGAGTGTGACTGCAGTGTACTGTACCGGTATGTGTGTAGTGCGTGCGTGTGTGCGTGCGTGTGCTTGTGCGTGCATGTGCGTTTGTGCCTGTGCGCGTGCCTTCCCATGTGCACATACACTTGCCTGCACATACAAGGGAATATTATTGTCTGTGTCGGGTGGAAACCTCATATTATGCCCAAAACTGTTCCTTTTCAGTATTCAACTGGGAAAATAGTGAAAGTAGCAGATCTACAAGCTTGAAACGAGTTTGCTGGTCTGCTACTTTTGATGCTTTTGTGTGACGCTGCCGTATGATCAAGTAGTGGGGCCGTAAAATATGGAGATAAGAGGTTTCTGCCTGACAGCAATGATATTCTAATTGCCCCATTTGCTGTTCAGTATGTTAATGTCCCCAGCCACAGGTCTCCTGTGCGTAGCTAGCATTAGGCCATCAGCTCCCCTGTAGCGCTCGGAGAGCCTCCTCATTGTGATGGTGTTCTGATGTGACTGGGCCTTATTTTCACCACACTGTTCTTATCAAGCATGAACAGGCAGGCAGGTCTCTCACCTCTCTCTCTTTATTTCTCTTTGTCTTTTACTCTCTTTCTTTGTTTCTCTCCTCTCTCTCTCTCTCTCTCTCTCTCTCTCTCTCTCTCTCTCTCTCTCTCTCTCTCTCATTCCATGACTTTTCCTGTCACCCCCCATGAGTATAAAATGCAAGGCAAGGTGTCTATATTTCTGCGTATGTTACTGAATTGTATGCTACATTTACACACTGTACACATGACATACTGTAGGTGCACAGCATGCACAAAGTATCACTCATTTCGATACTACTTTGTATGGCTTCACTTAGACAATTAAGTCAGATGAATTATGGTTTACAATTACAACACATTCACTTCACTGCAGGGCACATTTGAGGATACTCTGAAGTCTCTGAGTGATGAATATTCATGTGGAAAAGCTCTCATTCGGGCATGCATGTGTTATAAACTGTTAGTGTAACTTGGATGATGTGTATTGTAGGTGCAGCTATTGTAACTGGCAAGGTTATGTGTTTGTCTTTCTTCATGTTCAATTCAAGTTCTTCCCTGTCTGCTCTTTGCAGGGCTAGCCAAAGCCCATACGGCTATCATCAATACAATATACACATTTTAAAATATTTTCCAAAATACAAACAATAGCAGATCAACAAGCTCACAACATGTCGCGGTGACCAATGTCGTGAGCTTTTAGATCAGCTATTTTCACTTGTCATACCCCTGCCTGCTGTTGAGTAAATCTGATATCCAGTTGTCAAGAACTGCCGATCCAACCAATTTGTCCATTCCAATAAATGGGCTGATGACATCAGGGATCTCCATATAGGGGCATAAAAGGGACAAGGACTGACAGATACATAGGTCTATATCTCTATATATGGGCATATAAGGGACATGGTAGACAGACAGAAACAGACAGAAATCTCGATACTGAATATGGGCACAAAAGGGACACAGACAGACCGGTACAACGGGTAGTACTCTGACAAAGCCCCAACACTAGGACTCAGACATATTGGTCGGAACGGCAGTGCGACATAGGTATGAGGGCCGCATACCTACAGTAGGGGCCCGAACCTCTAATAAGTAGCTATATAGGGCTTAAGTGGTTAATATATCAAATCTAAAGCAAATCAGTAGAATTCTATTCAATAAATCAATCATTTCATATGTTGGGCCTATCCCTCGAACAATAGTAGTATTTATGAAATATGATGACATTGATTTGTGTGCATTACTCCCAAGTGCCATGGGTCCTTATGTATCCTTACAATATGTATCTCTGTACTGTGCCATACGATATAGGGAAGCTTGAAAATCACTACAGTATGAAGCTGTCAAAGCTAATGAAGCAAGCCTTGGAGTGTTTACAGAGTGTACCCTGGTGCACTCCACTTTCTCATTGGTGAGTCTTCAGTCTTGAGGACATGGTTGCTATGCAGGGAGTTGACCTCTGTAGATACCAACCCTGTCCTCTCTATTTGCTAACAGCTAGTGAGAACCACTGTGCTCCACAGTATGCACTGTTCTCACTTATAGGAATTTAGCCGGCACTCATATCCAGAGCGACTGACAAAGTGCAAGGTTTGAGTAAGCCATTAACCCAGTCAACCAACAACAGGTTTCTGGTAAGTGGTTGAGGAGTCGGAGTGTTAAGAAAACAGGTGTGTGCTACAAAGTGCAGTTAACAAGGACGCGCACATCAAGCAAGGTATCTAAAGACAAAGTCTCACTTTCCACATGGAAAAATACTTATTTGCAATAAAGTGAATTCAAAACCATTTAATCAAAAAGACCAAGTTTCATGCAAAAAATGACACAATGTAAAATGTAAACAGCATATACCGGTACATCTACTCATTATTCCTCTGTTTGCTGAAGCCCTCTACACACCATAGCCAGCAGACTATAGGAGGCTATTAGAGGTCATACATATTCCATTAGAGCAAGGGAATCAGATCATCGTCTTCTCCTCTCCTCTCCTCTCCTCTCCTCTCCTCTCCTCTCCTCTCCTCTCCTCTCCTCTCCTCTCCTCTCCTCTCCTCTCGTGGCAGTGTTCCAGGGAGCATGCGTATATATACAGAGTAATGGAGCAGGAGTAACAACATTATAGCGGGTTACGCGGGGCGTCTCCACTCAAGCTACTATCCGTGCACAGTGCACACGCCCTATGGAAACACTGATATAATGACACCTGA
>NC_137817.1:22400417-22402917 GCF_963921795.1 Nannobrachium achirus
TAGTCAAGTTTTGATATGACAGATGTCTGAATGAGGAGCTGCGCTGCCTCCTGGGTGAGGAACGGTCTGATTTTACGGATGTTATAGAGTGTGAACCTACAGGACCTACATCACCTACAGGTGACTGATGCAATATGTGCCTTGAATGATAGCTGGCTGTCCAGGACCACACCAAGGTTTCTAGCAGTAGGAACTGAAGTCACCAATGCATTATCTATGGAAATAGTGAGATCTTGCATGGGGCAAGACTTAGCTGGGAAGAAGAGTAGCTCCGTCTTGTCCGGGTTCAGCTTGAGGTGGTGGGCTGACATCCACTGTGAGATGTCGGCCAGACATGCAGATACGTGGACAAGATGTGCCGGTTTTCATAGTTAACAATTAGACAATTTGTCCATTTTTATAGAGAGTATAGTTTGTTGATTACTTTGGATGCAGTAGTCGTCTCATTATTTTTCATTTCAATTGTCACATAAGAAATGTGCAGGTACCCTGTATGCACTTATACTGTATGCTGTTTTGTTTACTGTTGAGTGGGAAAATAATGTTGCACACATTAAGAAAATCATCTGGGGACCCCCAGCTTGTGAGCTTGTACATGTTTATTATTATAATTTTTTTGAGCATTAATGAACACAAATCTTCTATGCTGGGGGTCCCTGCTGGGGGTTCGCAGCCAAATACATATCATTCTGGGGCTCCTTGACATGAGACAGTTAGAGAAGCACTGCTGTAGTGACAGAGACAAGAATAATGAGGGCACGGGGCGAAGGATGACTCTCTGTGTCCCCTCCTGTCTCTTCTCATCTGTACCTACGGTACCTCCACCTTTCCTTCCCACTGTCCTTCTCTGGCTCCTTCCTCTGTCTATTTCTGTCTGCTCCTTCTCTCTATCTGCAACAGTCTCAGTCTCTCTCTCTCTCTCTCTCTCACTCTCACTCTCACTCTCACTCTCGCTCTCTCTCACTCACTCACTCACTCACTCACTCACACACACACACACACACACACACACACACACACACACACACACACACACACACACACACACACACACACACACACACACACACACACACACACACACACACACACAATAACACACACACACACACACACACACACACACACACACACACACACACACACACACACTGCTTCTCCACTTCCTACATCCACTCTCTCTCTCTCTCTCTCTCTCTCTCTCTCTCTCTCTCTCTCTCTCTCTCTTTCTGTATCTCTCTCTGTCTCTCTGTTCTGTATCTCTCTCTCTCTCCCTGTATCTCTCCCTGTATCTCTCCCTCTCTCTGTATCTCTCTCTCTCTCTCTCTCTCTCTCTCTCTCTCTCTCTCTCTCTATCTCTCTGTCTCTCAGCCACTACTATCCTAGCGTTTTATTACCAGGCCCCTGTAATATCGCTGGATATTAAAAAATATACATCAACCAGGCAATTATGGGCTATCAAAAAGAATAGGTTTAGCCGGGGGCCGTGTGCTGTGAGAGCTGCATGGCAGATGAGACGGAGCAGCTCTCACCTTGGCCGCTGTAGCGTGCCCCTGTCCCTGCATGCCTGCTGTTACTGGATGTCATAACGCACGCAAAGGCATCATTCTCACAAACATAAAAGACACATTGTTTCTGCCGGGCAGAAACCTCTTATCTCCTTATTTACTTGCACGAGCAGAGCGTGCAAGTGCTGCGTTCGGCTGCGTGTGTATGTAGGTACTGTATGTCGGTGTCTGTGTGTGTTTAAGCCCGTGGCCCAATCAGGGACCAGCATTTCTGGCAACGTCATCTTTAACAGCCAATGAGGGACCAGCATTCCTGGTGATGCCAGTGGTGATGTCACTGGCATCGGCAGTGGTGATGCTAGTGGTGACGAGCGCACCTCATGGCACGCACTGCTGGCACACAAGTTGGCCATACATGGCCTACTTGTGCACAAGGCGCAAGTTGGCACCTCGACAGAGTGCAGTTCTAGTTAAACTTTGGGTTTATTTATTTTTTAAATGAATGGCCTACTGCATCATACTACAACTACAGTGTTACACAAAAGCATCAGCTCGAAACGCGGCACAAAACTGAAGATGTAACATTTTTGGACATGCAAGGTTTCCACCCGACATAGACGACATGCAAATTGCTAATTAATCTACACACATTAACACACTACTGTACACACACACATACAGTTACACCATCAGTGAGTGCCCTTTCTCCTCCAGTGAGCTAAAGCCGGATATTCTTTGCCTTGTGGGGAAAAAAGCAGATCTAATGTGACGAGTTGTGACACCCTCATACGACATCTTACAGTATACTGTATATCAGACCTGACCACAACCGTTCTTGGTCTGCTGTTGTTTCCTCCTACACTACTACACCTTCGCCTTACATAGCGGATCTACAAGCTCATAACGCGTTGCGAACACGGCGCGTTGTGAGCTTGTAGATCTGCTATTTCCCCCCAGAAAATGCCCCCGCCCACTTGTATTAACAAAACGCT
>NC_137817.1:22405417-22535417 GCF_963921795.1 Nannobrachium achirus
ACGCTGCAAGCTTGTACATCTGCTCTTTTCGGACTTTTTTTTAGGTAAATATCGAAAATGTTTGGAAGATTTTTATTAACACAAATCTTCTCTTCTGGTGGGGTCCCTGGCACAAAACATTTTTCAGATGGGGATCCGTGGCCAAATATAGATCAAATTGGGGGTACTTCAATTGGCACAAAAAATAACCACTTCTGTAGGAGACAGAGAAAGAGAGAGACTGTGAAGATTCTAGCCTGAGAACGGTTTATCACAAATACTCTGATCTCTTTCTTTCTCTCTCTCTCACACACACACACACACACACACACACACACACACACACACACACACACACACACACACACACACACACACACACACACACACACACACACACACACACACACACACTGTGACTCTTAGCTGTATAGCTAATGAGGCTGACTGGTGTGCGGTTACGGCGCAGCGTCAGACGGGCTCCTCACAGAGACCTATGGGAGTTCAGTCAGAAGTCATCTCTTTCTTCCTCCTCCTCCTCCTCCTCCTCCTCCTCCTCCTCTGCGCTCCTCACAAGGCAGCGCGTTAGCTCCTCAGTATCAGCTATCAAAGCAGTCAGAGACGTACCTGACGGCTCCGTCTCAATCTGCGTTAAGTGCTGTGGGGAGACGGGAGGTAAGCCCCCAGACAGGAGTTCAACCATGTTCCCCGGAGGATTCACATCTTTGCTATATAATTGTCAAAGAAAGAGAAACAAGAGCGTGCGTCTTAGTCAGAGTAGAATGGGACATGATGACGCGCTGGAGCAGTTATACTGTACAGTATAGTACAGTATGGGGCTATTCTTCCATAGATTTAATTTGGATTTAAGTTTGTTTTATTTTTTTTATTTTTTTTGGGGGTGCAGTAGATTAGAGTTTATCATGATTGATTATGTATGACGTTATAGAGTAGATCACGTATTTATTGATTATATTAATATCTAGGTCTGTAGTATGATGATACTAATACTTGATAGTTAGGAGTCGAGAAGTCTTCAGTAGGCCTCAGTAACTATTGTTTTGGTAAAGCCTATCTTGTTATGGTACAGCTCGTTCCAGAGGCCTTGAAGCCACACAGTATAACTCTAGTGTTTGACCATTCTTCTTGGCAGAACTACTTTACCACTGCCCAGAGTGTTAATTGTACTTCTGTCCATGATATCATGTTATATATAAACTTAACCACCACCACCTAATATAATTGTCTTGTCTCCTCATTTTCTCATGATTATTGATTGATCTGAATTCCACCACAGGGGGGTGGGACGAACGATAACTGTACCTATGCAGCGTCTGTGCACAGAGGATAACATATTGCCACTGTCAGGCCTCCTATCTCCTATCTCCATATTCTAACGTATTGTGTGTTTTCGTAAATTAATTAACTTGATCGTACTACAGCATCACACATAAACATCAACAGTTGCAGTAGATGCTCTACTTTTGCGCTATTTTTGAATCCTGAAAAGTAACAGTTTTGGACATATAGGAGGTTTCCACCCCACAGAGACGATATAAAACTTGGATATTAAAAGTTGTAAAGCTGCATCCTCGCTGGAAGACTTAAATAGCGAATGTGTGGGCCTTGAAGAGTTGGCAGGCTTGGGTAGTTTTACACTTGTGACTGCTGGTTGTTAGGATTCCACAGAACATGACACACACAGTGTTGGATGACTTTACAACCTTCCATAGACGGCAGGGTGAAACGCAGGGCAACCGGAAAGTTTGCTGAATTTCTTATGAGCAGCATGGCAAATATTCTACCACTATAGATACTTACATCAACGGCGCAAAACTCTTTCAACAAAATTGCCTTCAACTTTCAGTGATCTCCAACTACATTTGCTATAGTGTTGCTGTCGGGCAGAAACCTCCTTATTTAAATGTTTCTTTTGTGAATTAATGCTCTACTTGATCATACTACAGCGTCACACAAAGGCATCAAAAGTAGCAGATCCGCAAGTTTCACGCTTGCAGATCTGCTACTTTTGCTGTTTTTGAATTTGAATCTGAAAGTAACGCTTTTGGACATAATGAGGTTTCCACGCGACAGAGACGATAAATGAGATCACTTGCTGCTAAAATAAACCCTCTTGCTAAATTAACCCTGGATTAGTCTTGGAGGATTTGCCTCGATATGTGGGCTTCAGGGGCATGGCCACAGCATTTTTTTTTTTTTTTTTTGAGACCGGTGCCATCTTTGCCTCTACCCATGCTTGTGCACAATGTGCAGCTCAGATTCTGAGCTGGGCTGACTTCTGGCCCAGGGATATAATGGTTTCAGCCCAGAAGTTATTCTCGCTCGCCTAGTGGCGAAACACTTCTGGAAACTCAGATTAACCCTGGATTTATTTTTGCCAAAAAAGAAAAACCTTAATGTTAGTTCTCTGTCTTCCTTTATCCCTCCCTCACCCCTTTTTCTTCGTCATGCTTTCACACTCCATTCTCTAAATCTCTTGCACCGAACCCTCTCCTCGGTCCTCCTCCTCTACCTCCTTCGCCTCCCTCTCTCTCCCTTGCCATCCATCCATCCATCCAGTCCCGGCCATGATCACGTCGTACCCCAACACCACGCTGGCCACGCAGGGCGAGGAGAAGAAGATGAGCTGCACGGCCCACGGCGAGAAGCCCATCATGGTGCGCTGGGAGAAGGAGGAGCGCATCATAAACCCGGAGACCAGCCGCTACGTGGTCATCGTCAAGGAGGTGGTGGACGAGGTGGTCTCCACGCTGGTGGTGGGTTGCTCTGTCGCAACAATACTACATCCATGGTTTTATTTATGCGCTTTGCTTCATTTAGAGATGATTCGATAAGAGGTAACTTTAGATAGAGAGAGGGAATGACCCAGGTATCCTGGAGGTTCAAGGGCCAATGGTGAATTTCATGGATTTCTGTCTGTCCTCAGATCATGCCTACTGTCCGTGAGGACTCAGGTTTCTTCTCCTGTCATGCCATTAACTCCTTCGGTGAAGACCGTGGCATCATACAGCTGACAGTGCAAGGTGAGGTTCCCTCCATCTGCCTTCATGGTGCGCTCACTGTGAGCAGAAGTAGTGATGTAATGGTTCCATCCATCCATCCATCCGTCCACCTACTCTCTATCCATCCATCCATCCATCCATCCATCCATCCATCCATCCATCCATCCATCCATCCATTCATTCATTCATTCATTCATTCGTTCATTCGTTCAATCACTCTCTCCTACATGTTCCTCCCCCTCCAGAGGCTCCAGACCCTCCTGAGGTGGAGATCCGGGAGGTCAAAGACAGGACCATCGCTCTTCGGTGGACCATGGGTTTTGACGGCAACAGCCCCATCACAGGATACGACATCGAATGCAAGAACAAATCAGGTAGTGCTGCCAGGTCCTTTATTACTGTACATAACCAGCCTGTATTTGACGGAGAGGCTGATATCAGCCCTAGGGCTGATATCAGCCGTAGCTGAGCTGACCCATCAATGCAAGTTAAAGCCACTCTGAACTGTGTCACCATGACCCTCCCTGCCGAAGGAAGCTTGTCTAACGTGCTCTACTGATCAAATGCTATTTTCTCATTGCAATTGTAATTAAAAAAGGTCATGCGTAGTGTATGTGATTAACCAACCTGGAGCAATGATAAATCCCTGAGCAACAACATATTTTCGCTGTCAGACAGAAACCTTGTATTTACATGTTTCATAAATCAATGTCCTATTTTATACTTTGTCTTTGACATTTTACCCCAAACATAGTAAAAGAATAGCCACATTAAAAGCTCACAATGCTTCACAAACATTTTGGAAAATATTCTGCTTTAAAATGAAATGCCAAAAATAGGAATGTGATGTTGAAAGTAATTAAGTTTTGTCTGTGGGGGTTATAAATATTTAACCAATGAAAAGTGCACAAGAGCTTGTGAATTTAAAATGATAACTACATTGGATCCATTGAAACACAAGTTATTTTTTCATTTCCTGAAAAGTATATTTGTGTCTTTTCTTGCCACACATACTTTAAGTCTAAACGTGTCATTTGTGTGAATGAAGCTGAATGGACCTCCACTCTCTCCCTCCCAGCGTCATGGCTATCAGCCCAGGTAACCAAAGATGTGTCGCCCCAGCTCAACCAAGCCACCATCATTGACCTCCACCCTTCCTCCACCTACAACATCCGCATGGTGGCCAAGAACACCATCGGCAACAGCAACCCCAGTAATGAGCTCACCATCACCACCGACGAAGCAGGTCAGTGAGCCTACCAGCAGGAGCTCATTTATGATGTCCTCAGGTAGAGTGCAGTTTGCATCCATAGATACATTGAGAACGTTCAGTTGTCTCCTTGGAATCATGGAGCTACAGTATGTCACTGGTAAGTATTCAAATTAAAGACAGATTGAGTGGTATTATATAAACTTTCGTTTGTGAATAACATTTCATTGTGTCCAATCTGTAGGCTATAGTATGTTGATACAATATAACTTATACAATTGGGGGTGGTTGTACATTCATTTTCTGTGTCTAGGTGTGACCTTTGACACAATCCTTTTTTCTGGTTTGACAACATTTTTGACCTGAAAGTCTAAATTCAATTTCTCCCCTGAGCAAGCAGGCAGGCTCTTTTTGCTCAGTGGTAAAAATCCAGCACGAGACCCAGGTTCAAATCCAGGGTAGAACAGGAAAGGTACATATTGCAGCTTTAAAGGCGTTATAAGAGATATTTTGGGGGTAAAAGGTTAAAGCTCTATTAATCTGATAGCAATCATTGTTATAGAGATTAGAGAGTCTTAGTTCAGTAACAGGGGTCTCCAAATCTCTCCAGTTTTAGTAAACAGAAATTATTATTTCAAAAGAAAATATAACTTACACCACCTTTAACCATTTACAGTGAACTGTATTTAGTTTGACGGGGTACCCCAGGGAGGGACTCACTTCCATCTACACCAAACATTTCTGAAACAGCAGGCTCACAATGTGTTGAAGACGCTAGGGGGAAACAAAGGGACAAGTTCAGATACTTTTCAGAATTAAAATCCAAAAGTAGCAGATCTACAAGCTCAACATTCCCAGCTTTGCACCGCGTTTCGAGCTTGTGGATCTGCTAGTTTTGATGCTTTTGTGCGACACTGTAGTATGATCAAGTAGGTTAAGTTAATTTACAAAATAAAAAAATAAAAATGGTTATATATATGTAGCTATAATAGTACAAGGTCTGTCTCACTACTTGATTTGGCGACTGTATCTCCACCCCTGTCCTGCCTTTTATTTATCGTACAGTGACACCTCCACAGAGAAGCCAGTACATGCAGTGAATATAGTTAACACATTTTCCTGGATTTTGGGGGAAAGTATAGCTCACCAGGGAGCAATAAAATCAAAATAATAATCAAATGTAGCAATTATGATTAAATCGAATGTGGTTTCACATCGTCAAGGTTTATGTGTAACTAAGGAGCTGTAATGTTTTGATGAGAGTTGAGTTGGTGAATTGTCTCTTGGATAACCATTCCTAACTCAGCAGCGCCCCCTAGTGAGACAAAATATTAGGGCAAGGATTATTCCATTCATTTCAAGGCAATGAATGCTGGTGATGTATTTAATTTGTATTCTAGGACTTTCCGTCTAAACGACGATCATCAGGTATCCAGGAAACCCTACCCTGTAGGCTGATTTTGTAGTTTGTTTTCCAGTTCAGGTTAAAACTACAACAGATTATAAACATGGCAGGCTTGTAAGCTACACAGCTGTCTGTTAGATTTATGTATGCTCAGAGCTATATGGATGTGCCAAGGCTGAACAAAAGCTTTTTTCCTGGCAGCGAACAGAGCTCTAAACAAATAAATAAATAAAAAATAAGAGGAAGAAATGGCAGTGACAAATGACTCTCTATGTGTGTATATATATACAGACTTCTTTGCACATTCGATTAGGTCAAATGACTCTCATTTATGTGTGTATGCTATTAGGTACAGTATGCATATGCACTTCATCTGCACAGCTAGATATGTCTATGTATAACTGTGGAACAAACTCCCCATTGCAGTGAGAACTGCAGACTCACTGCCAATTGTCAGACTCAACTTACCTTAGCACTTTCCCTAACTTTGACGACCATGCAGGCTTATAAAAGGTTCAAATGTAATTTAGATATCATAGCATGTTATTTAGACAGTTGACCTTCATTTGTTGACCTGGCATCCTATAGTTTTTGATGTATTACCTTGTATTTACCGTCTGTTTGTTTTGCAGCCCCGGATGGACCTCCACAGGATGTGATTCTGGAACCCACGTCTCCTCAGAGCATCAGAGTCACTTGGAAGGTACTGTAGTCTAGACCAGGGGTCTTCAATGTTTTTTTCAGGTCGAGGACCCCTTAGCTGAGAGAGAGAGAGAGAGATATAAAGCTGAAGAGTGATGAAGCATTGATTTCATAGATAGCTTCATAGACTTGGTAGCATTGATGCGCATGACATCATCATCATACCCGAAGTTATGTGGGAACACCTACTGAGTGGCAAAAACTGCTTTCTGGCCTTGACAGCCCATACCTCCAAACAGAAAATTCTGTAATCTGATTGCATTAAATGATGTTAAACGACGTTAAACTCACTTTGCCACTCGATTTGCCATTCCCTTTATGCATGCGTATACCCTCTATTTTCCATTGACCAGTTAAACCCTCAATACTTAAAAATGTAAAATACATGTACTTGGTCTGCTCTTTTTCTCACTACACCAAACCTCTTTGACGAAAATAGCCAATCTACAAACTCACAATCCCTCGCTACCCGAGCCATTATGAGCATGGAGATCTGCTATTTTCGGCTAATGTTCCCCTCAGAAAAAGGATGCTAGGGTTCAGGTGGTTAATGTAAAAATTGTTCCTATCAGGCAAAGATTTGGCGGCCCCCTTGTAGTAACTCTGAGGACCACCTGGGTGTCCCCGTTGAGGGCCCCTGATCTAGACGCAATTCAACTGCTTGTGACCACATTCAATACAATGAATACTACTTCAGTAGTTACCACATTAATAACCTCCCTGTTTTGAGCAAAAATAAGTAGATAAAATGTAACTTTTCCAAAATAATTTCAAACATTTTCTACAATCATAATTCTTTAAAGATTGCGAAAATAGACACTCTACAAGTCGCGCTGATATGCGCGGTGATTGTTTATTGTTTATGGTTCCAGGTTTGTGGTGCATGATGGCAGTGAAATGCTGCTTCACCATGTTTTGATCCAAATGTACTGTGAACAGTTAGCAGGCCAGGCTAAGATGACCTAAGGGTTCTAGGGGGTTCATATGGCTCCAGCATGTCTAAGATGTAGCTGGGCCCAGAGCCACGGTGAATTTTATAGACAACTAACAACATTTTAAAATCAATTCTCTGGGAGACTGGTAGCCAATGTAAGGATTTTAGGACCGGTGTAATACAGTATGGTCATATTTTCTAGTTTTCATCAGGAGTCTAGCAGCAGTTGGAGTTGTCGAAGAGCTTTGCTTGAGAGTCCCGTCCAGACCATTACTGTAATCCAGTCTACTGGAAACTAAGGCTGGGCAATATATCGAAAATATATCGATATTGAGGTATCAACATACAAGGTATACATATCGACGAAGACTGCTTGAAATTAGGTATTGGTGTATGTGTCAAATTAATTAATAGACACACTATGCATGCACATAGTACATGCAAAAAAACAGTCTATCTGTAACCAGGTGTGGTAATGCAATTGTTTTTACTAATATCGTGAGTAATATCGATATCGAGGTATTCAACAATATTATCGAATATCAAAGGTTTTCCTAATATCGCCCAGCCTTACTGGAAACAAAAGCATCTAAGCATGTATTTCTATGTTTTGCTTGGACATAATTATTCCCCTGACTATTGCAATATTTGTAAGGTGATAATAGGCAGATGAACTTACAAATGTACAATCCCAAAGTCCACAATGTAGATAAATGTACAGTATGTTAACCATAATCAATACAGCTATTTTGGCTATTTGTCATACGGCGTGCAAAGGAGTTAAGGAAATCACACACAAAAAAATCACAGACACCGTCCATTATTATTATTTTCATAATTAGGGCTGCCTGATTTATAATACTTATCTTCCTACCATACACACAACTAACTAAAGCAATGGTTCTCTAAGTGGGGTCCTTGAGGGGATCCCAGGGGGCCGCAGCTAAATTAATTAATACATCATCACAATCATTTTAACCGCTTTATCCATATGATGGCTAGTCAAAAATAGCAGATATACAAGCTCACAGTGTGTCACTTCATGCCACGCGGCGAGCTTGTACATCTGCTATTTTAGATTTATCTTGAAAGATATCGAATAATGTTGATAATTTTAAAGGAAACTCTTCTGGGGGTCCCTGGCAAAACCTTTTTAGGTCCGGGCCAAATACATTTTGGGGGTCATTGAAAAAGCTGTATAAACTGTATCATTATTATAGAACAGTGGTTCTCAAAGTGGATTCCAGGGACTCTGTGGGTTCCTTTAGGGGTGTCTAATTTGTCCCATACAAGTCTGTAACTCTGACAGTGTACAAATGGAACCAAATGAACCCTAACAGTTTCCTTTGGTTCCATTTGTATACTGTCAGAGTTAAGGGGAGACCCTGAAATTTGAAAGTTTGAGAAACACTGTTATAGAACCACTGGCTCAAAGTACTTCTTTTTCCCGTGGTTTGCAGCCGCCCCACAAGTACCTGCAGAACGGGGTGATCCGCAGCTACCAGGTGGGCTACAGGGAGTACAGCCCCGGGGGAGGCCACCAGTTCACCATCCTCAGCATGGACACCACGGGCGACACCACGGAGAGCCTCCTGCTGGACAACCTGAAGAAGTTCACCCAGTACAGCGTGGTGGTGCAGGCGGCCAACAGGGCGGGCACGGGGCCATCCTCCCAGCAGGTGGTCACCAAGACCCTGGAGGATGGTACGTACTGGACTGTAGGCCAGTGGTTCTCAACCTGTGGGTTCGGGATCTCCAGGGGGGTCCCCAAATTATTTTGGGGGGCGTTGTGAGCATGTAGATCAGCTATTTTCAGAGAAGAACCGTGTTATACAAAATGTAATGCCTCAACTCCTAGTGCTCGTCAGGGTGGGGGGTCCCCAGTTAAAATATGATTATTTTGGGGGTCGCAGCCTGAAAAGGTTGAGAACCACTGCTGTAGGCAGTGGTGGGAAAAGTACTCAAATTTTTTCACTTAAAGGGGAATACCACTCATTTTCAACTTTGAACTATGTCATTAATATACCTTAGAGTTGTTGTGTGGAAATAAGAAAAAGTCCCTCCCTTCTGTGTTGCCTAGAACTGGAGGATTGATTGTGGGGTCATGTGATCCCTGATCAGTGACATCATGAAGATGTACTCCGCAAGCCAAAGAGTTGCTTGTACAGTACATCTGCTAATTTTGAATAGCCAAGGCTGAGATCTAAAAATGGCACAGATGCTTTCCCGGTTTTAATGGGTTAATCTTGCCCATGTAGGTTCATTAAATGTTCTTATTTTCTGTATCATCAACGAATTGACATGAAACAATTCTAATCGATTTTTATAATCATACATCTTACACAAATATCTAAATTGACGATATACAAGTTCACAACGCGCTGTGACTTGTGAGCTTTTAGATCGTCTATTTTCACAAAAAAATATACTCGTTCATCTGGCCAAAAGTTTGAAATAATCATGTCATATGGCCAAGTTATATGGAGTGCTATAATGACAACGTATCAAATTCATGTGGTGTATAAAATAAGGAGTGATGGCAAAGCTGAAAGCATTGTAGATCTGGATTGTTTGAATAAAGCAATGGACAAGACTACTATAGAAGGATTTATAACAATTTCTGTTGTGCCAGCTGAATAATGGCACAATCTTTTTTTTTTTTTTTTTGTACTTGCACAACCGTTTTTTTGTAGACATGTGAGCCTACAATATGTTGTTTTGTATCTTTTACATTCAGGTTGTTTATTTAGAATGCAGGCATGTTGAGTGAGTGAACTGTGAGTGAACTGAAACCTAATGGATCCCAATGCTGCAAGATAGGCAGAATGAACAAACTCATCCTTGTAGAAAGAGTCCCCTCTGCTGGACATTTATTGAACTGCATCTGGTCAAGTTCATTCTTTGACTGCTTTGTTGTTTTACATTCATACTGCTGCTGGCTATCTATCTACCCCAACAGCTGAGTACTGAATATCATGAACTTAGTACATCTGAATATAATTTCATATGATGCAAAACCCCCAGCTATTATCAGTTTTGCATTTGAAACGGTATTGATTGAAGCGTTCTATTATTCATAACTTATTGAGTTGTTTACTTTAGTGATTCTTTTCAAAGATGGGAGTGTTTCTAGAATAAAACCCAACATTTCAGCAATATTGTGCCTAAAGTCTGTATTTAGTTCTCTCCATAATGTGTTTGGTGTTTACTGTTTATGGCATAGTGGATGTCTCCATCTTACTATGAAAGAAAGTCAAGAATGATCAGTCTCTCCTCTCCTCTCCTCTCCTCTCCTCTCCTCTCCTCTCCTCTCCTCTCCTCTCCTCTCCTCTCCTCTCCTCTCCTCTCCTCTCCTCAGTGCCATCACGGCCTCCTGAAAACGTGCTGGCCGTGGCCAAGTCTCCAGAGGTCATCTCGTTGTCCTGGATGACCCTGCCCAGGGAGGCCCTCAATGGAATCCTCCAGGGCTACAGAGTCATCTACTGGGCCAACCTGCCTGATGGAGGTACGTGCTGAGTTTCATGGTGCAAATAGAACTACACTACATTCCAGGGACGTGCAGAGTATTTTAAAGAGGCAGGGGCTTATGAAGAGAAGGCTTTCACACACCCAGTTCCTCTCTAGCAGGTGCGTGGGTAACAAAACATTAGGAGGAGATCTGACAAGTAGACAGATTGAGTTGTAGATTGAGTAGGCAGTTTGCGGGTCAATCTGTCTACTCGTCAGATCTCTTAATGAGGCAGGGGCTGAAATTTCTAAAAGGGCCTTTTGGTGAAAATATTGAAAATAGACGACCTCCAAGCTCACAACGCGACGCGTTGTGAGCTTGGAGGTCGGCTATTTTCTGTACTTATTTATGGTCTGGAGAGGGCACTTTTTACAGATGGGAAAAAAGCGAAAGTAGTACCTGTGCACTCTGCTGGCGTGCAAGTAAGCCATACTGTATGGCCAGCGACCACGGTTTTCCCAGGGACCCTAAGCGCAACGGTGGGGGCCAGTGGTGGACAAGGAGGTAGGGAGCGCTTCGCTGTGTTCACTTGGACCGTACGGAGGTGCCGAACGTCGGGGGGGGGGGGGGGGGGGGGGGGGGTGAAGTTTTACTATTCTGTCCATAACGGCACATAACGCGGTAACGGCGCTGAGTCGCCTCATGTGCCTCATGTGTCGTCATCACCCTTGCAGCCCCCCGCGCCCCCACCGTTGTGCTCTGGGAAAACCGCGGTCGCGTATGGCCACGAGTGCACAAGGCACAAGTTGGCAGAGTGCAGTCTAGTTCTAGCATAGATTATTCAGCATAATTTACATTCAGTTACATTACAGTATCTAGCCTGTCAGTTGAATGAATAAAGTGGAGCGGAGGTTCTGCAGCTAAATGAGGTCATACAGCATCAAGATCTGATTCACCACTTTAAACCTACATACATTACATTGGCTATTTGAAAATAAGCGATCTACAAGTACACAACACGTCACATAAAAAAGATTAATTGCGGGTCCTTTACATAAAAAACCTTTTGAGAGCAGCTGCTGTGGTTCAGTCATACAGTAGTTTGCCCACTAGGGGAAGCTGTGGTCTCATACTCTACTGGGCTGACTCCTCAATAAATACAACTTTATGGTGTGTGCAGCCAGAGTGCTTTTTGCTCATTAGTTCATAGTGGGGGAGCCAATCGAGCAGATTCTGTTGGTCGTAATTTTGGAATGTTAATTTTTGGAGACATGTATATCTTGATTCTTGGGGTTCTCAGAATGTCAAAAAAACATGTCTCCAATTTTTCTTTTTGGGTTTAGCTTGTGTAATTAGCATAATTAGCCAATTAATTGCCAAAAACAGTAAATGGCAATAACTTTGCTTCTAGGTAACTTATAAAGGTGATCTAAGAGTCTAAGTCCATGTTTGTGAGGTCCAGAAATTCATCTGTTACCATTGTGAAGTCATACAACATTTCCTAGTTAGCATAATTAGCATAAATGATGCAAAAACGAGGCGAAAATGAGCAAATTGCTTCATTTCTTTAGTTTTAGTCAACTTTGAAAGCTTCTCACTGTGGGTTATGTACGTGGTCCTCATACCATACCATTGCCTGGTAATGGGCACGGGTAATGGCTTGATGTAATGCTCCTTGTGTAGGTGGCAGCTTCTCGGCTTCTAATTGTTTCTTTGTGAATAACCTCCACCTGAGCTCACCAACATCCACAAGATTTGTAGCGGGCTCGTACAGCTGGTAAACAAATGCTTCAATCTTGTTTTCTGCGTCAGAACTGAGCTTTTTTGTAGTACCTAGAATAGCAAATGCAAATGGGAAAGCCATAATGGATCAAGAGATGTTCCCAGTGGGCTGACCACTTCATAGCCACACTGGACAGGAAGACCAAAGAACATAGTGAGACCCATGTAGTATTTGACCGCCATGACATTGCATCTTCACTGAGGGAGGCCACATGTAAGCGATGCCAGGGTGGCAAGCCCCCTACCACTTATCATGTGGAAGACAACACACTAATAGGGATGGTGTCAGAAAAACTGTCAGGTATCCACACCAAAGATGAGCTGACTGTCTATCTGGCTAAGAAAGCCCTCCAACACTTCCAGGGGAAACCCAACATTTTCATAATCACGTCAAGGCAACATGTCCACTCAAACTCTATCAATGTAAAACATCTCCACAGCTCACAGGAAGAGGCTGACACAAGGATAATCCTGCACATCCTGCTGTGTGTGGGTTGTACAAGGACCCCCATTTCATCACCGGTGTGGGGAACAAAAAACGTATCATCTCACTGTAGCCAGTAGTGCACTGGGTAAAACAAGGACTTCAGCCTTACCAGGGTTACATGCCATTTCTGGAGCTGACCAGCCAGGCCATTTTGCTGGCAAGGGAAAGTTAACCTGTTGGCAAGCCCTGTGGAGGTGGTATCTGCATTTGCTACTCTAGGTACTGCAAACAAGCTCAGTTCTGACACAGAAAAAAAGATTGAAGCATTTGTTTCCCAGCTACAAATACAATCCCGGTACAAATCTTGTGGATGTTGGTGAGCTCAGGTGGAGGTTATTCACAAAGAAACAATTAGAAGCAGAGAAGCTGCAACCTACACAAGGAGCATTACATCAAGCCATTGCCTGTGCCCATTACCAGGCAATGGTATGGTATGAGGAGTAAGGACAACGTACATAACCCACAGATACCACCAGCAACTGAATATGGATGGGAGGCTGAGGGAAATCAACTGGTGCTAGTCCCAACACATGACCCCCAGCTCCAGCCACCATTACCCAACTGAAATCCCAGTGCATGTCACATTGTTCTTGTCGATCTCAAACGTGTAACTGCTCTCAGATATGCATGTGTGGGGCAGATGAATAGGGGCGTTGAAATGTAAGCAAGGCACATCTGTTGGGGATTGATGATGATGACAACAAAGATGTGTTTAAATGTGTTTACAAAACTTTCTGTAAATATTAGAACAAACAATCAATCTGTGACCATTTCTCATATTGTTCTTTATTTTATATGAGGGATATACAGTATATAGGCCTATATATATTGTAACGTTTTGCAGACTGAGTGAGGCAGTTCGCTCCCAAACCAGGAAGCGAACCCCAGCCCCCCACTCAGCAGACAAGGCAAGCAGCTCGCTTGGCATGGCGAGTTACGGCCCGATCTCTTGCAGGGTCGTTACAATATATATGTAAATTACGCTAATAATGAAAGGTTAGATAGACATGCAAACAGACTTACACTGTCTGTAAGATCATCTTTATTAATTAACTTAAAGCAAAGAAATATAGCTATTTCTCGTTTGGGTGTGATTATTACATAATTATTACACAGACAAAGGGTTACATGATTTATTTATAGGATGATGAGAATTGACTTGTAAACATACATCTTAGAGTTTGTGAGAAGCTTTCAAAGTTGACTAAAACTTAAAAAAAATGCAGCAATTTACTTATTTTCACCCGTTTTTGAATAATGTATGCTAATTATGATAATTAGGAAAGGTTGTATGACTTCACAATGGTAACAGATGAATTTCTGGACCTCACAAACATGGACTTAGACTCTTAGATCACCTTTATAAGTTACCTAGAAGCAAAGTTATTGCCATTTCCTGTTTTGGGCAATGAATTGGCTAATTATGCTAATTACACATGCTAAACCCCAAAATAAAAATTGGAGACATGTTTTTTTGGCATTCTGAGAACCCCAAGAATCAAGATATACATGTCTCCAAAAATTAACATTCCAAAAGTACGGAAATTGATAGGCTCCTCTACTATCAGTGAGAGTCTTTGTAGCTTCATGAAGTGCATCCATCCTGTCCATCGTTTGAAGGGAAGTCCCAAGGTGCAAGTAATGACTGTTATTAAGCACTTAAATCCTACACACAGTATACCGGTACGCATTGTTTAGGCCTGCTGGGGGTCCCCCCGGGGGCTATACAAGGGCCGGCTTCTTTTTCCCCCTCGACATTAAATCTCTTCACCGAAAAGATCAGATCTACGTGCAGATCTACATGCAGATCTACTAGCCCCAAGGCAGACACAGCATGTTGTGAGCTTGTAGATCTGCTGTTTTCTCTGAATGTTCGCCCTAGAATATAGGGACACTAGGGTTCATGTGGATACAAAAAAGGCGAAAAACTGTTTCCTTCTACATGGGTCCAGGGACCATTGTATCCATTTCACCTCAATTTAATTTGAACCATCTATATCTGAGGCATTATATTTAAACTGTTATGTTTTATCATTATTGCCACAATTGCTAGATAATGGTTCCGTAGGGACAGTATACGTCCTCAATCATACCATTAGACTGAAAGGCACGGTATCAGCAGTTTGTTTGATTGATATTACATGTGAGTAAAACTAAACCACATGTACAGTAGTCAGTCGTGCATACTTCATTGCAACACGCACGCATGAGAAAATCAATAAATACTGAAAATAATGAAGAAAAAAAAGGCATGCGTGCATGAGTAAGTTGGCAGTAGCTTATTTCCTTGGAGAGCACTGTATGCCAGTTAGCGCTAAATTGAAAGTGTCTTGCGTGTATGGGACGTGTACATCTTAGCTTGTCTATTTTTGTTGTAATACGTCTTGTCTTTCTCGTTAATGTATGAGAGCCATCCGAATGTCTATGTAAATGCCTGCCAGGGCAAATGACGAAACGTGCGACCAACCAACCATTTCCTTTTTCGAAAGAGTTCTGGTAACAATGCCCTGGCCCTGTGGACTCTGTGAAAGGCTAAATCTGATTTCTCAACTTGCTGTGTGCAATGTATGAGCTGATAGCTGTTTTTCCAAGCTTAACAAGCAATGAAAATAATACATCTGCCACACAAGGGAAACAAAAGAAAATCGGATTTCTCGGCTTCCTGTAAATATATCCAGTCTATGTCTTCTTCTTTGCTGAATGTGCCCCGAGCCCCAGCAGTGATCCAACTGGCAGCCTGGCCAACCTCCATCAATAATTCACTATGCAATAACTCAGTGAGGGCCACTGCTTCAGACCCAGGGTGGAGAACACTGTCAAGGACAGAGGAGAGGAGAGGAGAGGAGAGGAGAGGAGAGGAGAGGAGAGGAGAGGAGAGGAGAGGAGAGGAGAGGAGAGGAGAGGAGAGGAGAGAGGACGGCACGAGGAAGAGTAGAGGATATACAATGCAATACTGAAGTTGCGTGAAAAAGCAAGCTGCTGTATGATCAATTATTCATGCATATTATGAATATATATGACAGCATCAATTATTTGTGAATGGATACAAAGGCATGCATTTTTGTATTGTTGTGTGCATACACCTCTGTGTGGGTATTCTTCATAACTGTATTTACTTATGGCTTGCAACATTTCCTCACTCATAACTTTCCAGCTAATGTAAAATGAGCCGGCTAAAGTGAATATACTTTATGTGCTTTCTTCTAGACACTGAGGTCCACAATATCAGCAACAAGGAGTAGAATTAGCATGTCTTTTTTTCTCAACAACTGAATTTGCTCTCCCCTGACAGAGTTGGGAGAGATCAGGAACGTGACAACCGGTCAGCCATCTCTGGAGCTGGACAACCTGGAGAAATACACCAACTACAGCATCCAGGTGCTAGCCTTCACCAGGGCCGGGGACGGAGTCCGCAGTGAGCAGATCTACGTACGCACCAAGGAGGATGGTAAGACACAACACTACAGCAGTGGTTCTCAACAAATTATTTTGGGGGGTCCCCAGATTATTAACTTAATGTTCAACATTGTTTTCTCACTCAACAGTAAACAAATATAAAGTTTAAGAGTAAAGAGGGTATCTACACATTTCTAAAGTGACAATCTATGGACTTTTTAATGCCTCTAAAATAAGAAATGAAACATTGGCCAAATTGTCAAATATTAGAGGCAGAAATTGTGAAATGTGCCGATCTATATGCTCACAACGCCTCGCAACGCAAAGGTGTAGATCTGCTATTTTCACAATAGAACTGTGTTATACAAAATGTAACTCTCAGTGCTCGTCAGGGTTATTTTTATATGATCAACAATCTTAGAAGGAAACATATCATGAAATATATCATGGAAGTATAACTATTAGGCTATAACTTTATTCTTTCTAAATAAAGGTGTATACCCTTTTTTTATATCAATGTGGTTAATGTTTGGTTCTATTGGTTGATCTAAATGGATGTCTGATACATATAATTAATGTGCAAACCTATAGAAGGCCATAAAGCGTATATAGGATGCTACACGGTAAAATCCTCAGTGTTAACTCTGAGAGTGAACAAAATGACACTAAATAGACCCATTTGATGTCATTTGTACACTCTCTGAGGGCTCTATTTTGATTGTCCATACTGTCTCCGACCACCAAACTTTTCGGCGGAAAGGTCCGCTTCAACTACAAAATGGCGTCACTCGCATCTTCTGAAAGCATTACCCCGAATTAGAAAGTCGGAAAGTCGGAAAGTCTTAACTCTCTGACGAAAAGTTCGGTTTTCGGAGACAGTATGGACAGGCCTTTAAGTTAAGGCATAAGAGCTGGTACTTGAGACAATCAAAATAGTTAAATAAACACTGAGATGTTTTACTGTTTATACTGTATGTCTATGTGAGAGACATGGAGGCTGACTCTGCTCTCCCACAGTTCCCGGCCCACCGGCGGGGGTGAAGGCAGCGGCCTCCACCAGCTCCGTGGTGTTCGTCTCCTGGCTGCCACCCCTCAAACTCAACGGCATTATCAGGAAGTACATCGTCTTCTGCTCCAACCTCCACCCTATGGTATGACACTATCACATCTGCTGTTCTTAACCCGCAAGGCGGTTACGTTTTATTTCTTTTAGTTTTGTCTTTATTGAGATAAGAGAGTCGGAGTGTAGTCAGATGAAGAGGAGGCCGTGGACAGAGAAGGCTGGAGGAGGATGTTGTCTTTGTGGCCGATGCACTGTGCATCTCACCGCACGAACCACAGCATTGAGGGAGTTTCCTACATGTTGTTATTGTAGTGTTTGGTGGTGTGATGCTTCGTTTCCAGAGTTCTCTTGGTGGAAGAAAGCACCCAGAACGAACTTCTCCACTTGCAATTAACTATTGGGAACAGAAACAGTATTTCGATACGCAGACCTTCATCAGGTAATCCTTTGAAGATGCAGTATGTTGATGTGTTTCTGCTCCCAATAAATCCTCCTGTAATTGCTAGAGTTCTATTCTTAAAATGTAATCACATTTCCACAGCCATGCAACCGTATAGCTTTTGGAGGTTTTTGTTTTCAGCGGCAATAATGAAACAGAAGGTATATACAGTAGATGAGGATCATGGATCAGCCTGAACAATACCTTCTTTGTGGAACTTGCTCCTTAGGGATTAGAACCACAGTGGAAATATACTGTAGGACCAATGGGGGAAAAAAGTAATGGAAAAATCACGGCCCCCTCAGACATTAGAAGGACATTCTAATGCGCGAGGGGACCATGATTTATCTTTTCATTTCTTTTTAATATGTTATTTTATTATGTTTATTTTATTTGAAAGTGAAATATCCCTTTAATGTAAAAAACAATGTCATGGTATCTTTTCTTTAAAACCTTGAAAATGTTGTTTGAATTGTGATACCAATAAATAAAGAATACTACGTTCCATTGTTCCATGCTCTGAAAATGCACCCGGCCCACCCATCTGACACACTGCAGCCGAGTGGTCAGATGGGTGGGCCACAGACATTTTTTAGGATATTGGGAACCACTGCACTACAGTGTCCCTTCCTTACTCTGTGTTGTCCAGGTGATGAGTGAGTTTGAGGCGTCTCCAGATGTGTACTTCTACAGAATCCCCAACCTGGCTCGAAACAGACAGTATAGCATCTGGGTGGTGGCAGTGACCGCTGCTGGCCATGGAAACAACAGCGACAAGATCACAGTGGAACCTCTGGCCAAAGGTAGACCCACTTAATATGAAGTAATCTGACAGTTTTAACTTTATGGGAAATATTTCAATGTGTCCCAAGCATTTTCTACGGAGCTGCAGAGGGTGAATAAAAAATCTCACACAATGTTGATCTGTTTCTTTGTTTGTCAATTTGTTTTTCATCCACATGTGTAAAGATACTGTAGTCTGCACATTAACATGATAGATCTGTTTAATAACCAGATGTATATCATAGGCTGCTTGTGACAATTGTATAGATATAAATAAATCCTTCATAAATACATTCTGTGTGTGTACTTATACCGTATGTGTCTAATATCTATTGTCTATCTGTCCTCCTGTGTGTGTGTGTGTGTGTGTGTGTGTGTGTGTGTGTGTGTGTGTGTGTGTGTGTGTGTGTGTGTGTGTGTGTGTGTGTGTGTGACCCATCTTTGTCCCTCTCAGCCCCAGCCAGAATCCTGACCTTCAACGGGACAGTGACCACTCCCTGGATGAAGGACATTCTACTGCCATGCAAGGCTGTGGGCGACCCCCCACCCACTATCAAGTGGCTCAAAGGAAAGTAAGTGACACACATTCCCCACAGAATACTAGATTGTTTAACCAGTTGAACCCTAGCGTACATCAGTGGTTCTCAACCTTTTCAGGTCGCGACCCCCAAAATAATCATATTTTAAGTGGGGACCCTCCCCACCCTGACGAGCATTAGAGTTACATTTTGTATAACACGGTTCTATATGAAAATAGCAGATCTACATGCTCACAATGCTTCGCTTTGCGAGGCGTTGTGAGCATGTAGATCGGCTATTTTCACAATTTCCACCTCTAATATTTGACAATTTGGCCAATGTTTAATTTGTCATTTTAGAGGTATTAAAATGTCCTTAAATTGTCACTTTAGAAATATGTAGATACCCTTTATAGTCTATACACTTAAACGTTATGTTGGTTTGTTTACTGTTGAGTGAGAAAACAACATTGCACATTAAGTTAATGATCTGGGGACCCCCCAAAATAATTTGGGGACACCTCAGGTTGAGAACCACTGGCGTACTGTACAACATTGCGGATCTTGTGACATGTTCTGAACTTGTAGATTGATCACATAAGAGATTTGGAGAGATATAGAGGGAGAAAAAGTATAGACCTCTGGGGAATTCCGGCCATTGAATCATATAAAGTTTAAGTGGTTGAAACCCCTTCTATAATATTGTCTATCCTCTCCACTCATCACCCCTTCATGACTGGTAGAAATAATAGGCATAATCAATGACCACATTAGAAATTAGTGTTTAATTACACTTTATATGTGCATATCCTTGAAGTGATATTGTGTTGGAACTTGTGTTGAAACAATCAATCAATCAATTAGGGATCCTAGCTCTCATCTTGTGCTCACTATTTCCAGAGAGAGCACCGACGGACCAGTTTATTTTGTACACTGGGTTTGTAGTCAACAACGAAGATGACAGTGTTTTTTTCTCCTGTCTGTATTACCCATATGGCAATTATTTCTGGTGACATTTTCCTTCCGTCTCTCCACCCAGCACCAATGGGACTCCCACCCCTGTCCTTGTGGACGGGCGGCGTAGTGTCCATGGCAACGGCAGCTTCATCATCCGCACGGTGAAAGCAGAGGATTCTGGGAACTACAGCTGTGTGGCCAGCAACAACTGGGGCTCTGACGAGATCACTCTCAACCTGCAGGTTCAAGGTGGGCAGCAGCAGCTTACTAATACACATACTTTCCTTTATTGATAAAACACCAAAAGCCATTCATTTTTTATCAGTGGTAGGGGTGTCGTTGCTGTCGGGCAGAAATGTCCTATCTCCATATTTTAACTTTTTGTGTTATTTTTGTAAATGAATGCCCTACTCCATCATACTACAGCATCACACAAAAACATCAAAAGTAGCATAGATTTTTGGTTTTGGACAGTTTATTTTTTATTATTTTTAACATTTGTTTTTTGGGGCTTTTTATGCCTTTACTTGATAGGATAGTAGACTGACAGGAAATGGGGAGAGAGATGGGGAATGACATGTGGCAAAGGTCGTCTGGATCGAGAATCGAACCGGCGATGCCAGCAGGCATCATAGCCTAGTAGTATGTGGCATGCGCCTTGACCACTAGGCCAGCGGGCGCCCCCCACAAACTAATTCTAATAGATTGTTTATAATCGACTAAATCAATTTGTCTGATTAACCATTGTATTATACTTTGTTGATGCACAAACATTTCCGATCTATATAAGCTCACAACGTGTCACATTGGTTTGCTATTTTCACAATTCTTTTTTTCATTAATCATATTTGAGGCAAACGTTTGAAACAATCATGATAATGATGTCAAGTTATCCCGCCCTGCCCAAGCACACTGTCATATTGAAGTATTGACAGTACTGTTGGGAAGGTCAAACTGTACATAAAGGAACACATGTGTTGAGATTAACTTTAAATTGTCTCCTTCATGTTCACAGTCCCTCCGGATCAGCCACGCCTTACCGTTACCAAGACGACCACCACATCAATCACGCTGTCATGGATACCAGGAGACAACGGAGGCAGCTCCATCAGAGGTGAGTGGTTCGCACGCACGCACGCACGCACGCACGCACGCACGCACGCACGCACGCACGCACACACGCACACACACACACACACACCTTTTGCAGTAACCTGATTATACCGTTCTCAACGTGATTCATTGTGAGCTTGTAGAGCTGCTATTTTTGCTGTTTTTGGTAGAAAAAACTATAATATAATAATTATATATACATATACATATATCTATCTGTACCTACCTGTTTTCTTCTTTTTTTTGGGGGGGGGGGGGGGTATAGAAATAGCCTCAGTGTAGGAAATTAGTACACTCGTGCAAGTACTGTTACTTTTCAAGATTCCAATTCAAAAACAGCGAAAGCAGCAGATCTACACTACAAGCTCGAAACTGTATCTGCTACTTTTGATGCTTTGGTGTGACGCTGTAGTATGACAAGGAGGGTGTTCATTTACTCATTTAATGTTAGAATGTGTAGATAAGTGGATTCTGCCTGACAACGACAACATTGTACTGTATATTGCCGTACTAACGCCTGGTTGTAAAAAAAAGGCACACCTGAACGATTGTCTCACGGCACACCGTTGGTGAACTACTGTGGTCTGGTATTCTTAAAGCACATTAGAGAGGCACACCGTTGGTGAACTACTGTGGTCTGGTATTCTTAAAGCACATTAGAGAGGCACACCGTTAGTGAACTAATGTGGTCTGGTATTCTTAAAGTACATTAGCATGCGTGGAAACATCAGCCACATCCTTACAGCGAGTACACCAATCAGTCACCAGTGACACCTCAGCTCAGTGTCACCACGGCCATTATGACTCCAGTCTAAAGCCCCTGTTCCTCCACTTTCTCATTATGTTCACAGCAGAAGATGTGCTGCTGCTGAGTATGGGAGTCCTCAATCAGTAGAGGGGGGTGGTGTAGATTAAAAAGAGAACAAGGGAGATTAGGTGTCTTAAAGCAGAAGATTAAACCATCAGAGTCCTGAAGTACACCCAATCGCAGGGTAGCCTGGGTGATTTATCATTGATTCTGCTCATTTGCTGCACAGACTGTGTGAAATGTTAGTCAATTTACAAACTGTCTGTGATATTGTTTTCACTGGGTTTGCTTTCCTGTGCTCAGTGTGTGGTGTCATCCAGCCCCTAAACTCCCTGTTGTCTTTCCATTTCAGTGCCGGGTTCACTGCAGTACTGCACTATACCTGCCGAGTAAATATGCGGATTCAAAGAGTAAATGTATTCATATAATGTAAATATTTATCTAATAATTATGATGTAATTTGTGGCCTAACCACATTAAACCTTGGGTTCTATATTTTGGGTAAATTAAAAAAAAATAGTATTGAAAATGGCCGCCCAATCTACAAGCTCACAAATACAAGGCCTATGTGGTCAACACATTGAATATCAGTATGCCATACTGTACATGCGATCTACAGTAGAAAGACCATGTGAGTTTGTTGTTACAGATTTCTGAAACTTTCTCTTTTCTGACTTGTTTTCTTTCACATAAAAAAAAACATCTACCTTCCTGTTCTTCACTCCTTTACCCCTTCTCTTCTCCTGTGTTTGTCCTTTCCTGTCCAGGATACATCCTTCAGTACTCAGAAGACAACAGTGAGCAGTGGGGCAGTTTTCCCATCAGCCCCAGCGAGCGCTCGTACCGTTTGGAAAACCTGAAGTGCGGCACTTGGTACAAGTTCACCCTCACCGCCCAGAATGCAGTGGGCCCGGGACGCATCAGTGAAATCATCGAGGCTAAGACCCACGGGAAAGGTACAGAAGCCAACAGCATCTAGAAATCATTGCTGTCAGGCAGAAACCTCTTATCTCCATCATTCTTTACTTTTTCGTAAATTAATGTCACACAAAAGCATCAAAAGTAGTTTTGGACATAATGAGGTTTCCTCCCGACAGAGATGAAACGTTCCTTTTATTCAACACTTACAGGCTAGTGCCACCAGAACTGAGGTTATTATTTTGGAGAAAGTAGTAAAATAGTTTTTTTTTTTAATCTAAAGTTTAGAGTTATGGGTTTTCAAAATTGATTTGTAATGTGATTTAAAGTCATCCTCATGCTTTATATTCCCAGGTTTATAGCTATAGTTTGTCTCCATAATTGAACAATCAATATAGGTATGAAATATGTTTATGAACTTTGCCAGCAGGCCACTGGAATCATTGGGTTACGTGTCCCACAACTTATTATATAAAATAAAAGTCTTCAAGTTTCACATTTTCAGTATTTTTTACTGATCAAACCTGCATAACAGGTAACATAAACTCCAACACAAAACGTCTGTTAAATGCCAAAAAGCTCAAGGCTATGCTTCGCCTAAATCAATGTCATGAGTAACAACAGCCTTACAAATCTTAAAAGTACAATATTTTCTCAACACATACTCAAGTAAAGTATGTGCTTTGTTACTCTCCACCACTGCTCACGATATTGTTTATTTCTATGTTGATTATGATTACATAAAAGAATCTGCTGTAAGCTAATCATAATGGCCGTCCTTTCTCCTCAGAACCGCAGTTTGCCAAAGAACATGAACTCTTCACCAGCATCAACTCCACCAGGGTCAGACTCAACCTGATTGGCTGGAACAACGGCGGCTGTCCAATCACGTCCTTCACGCTGGAGTACCGTCCGGTGGAGTCGGGGCCGTGGACCACGGCCACGCGCACCTCGCTGACCAAGAGCTACATCCTGTACGACCTGGCCGAGGCCACCTGGTACGAGCTGCAGATGAAGGTCATCAACAGCGCCGGCTCGGCCGAGAAGAAGATCACCTTCGCCACGCTCAACGCCGACGGAAGTGAGTAAATAACCAACTGAAACCAGTGGGTTCTCAAATGTATTTGTGTCAAGGAGGACCCCCAAAATGATATGTATTTGTCTGTGGACCCCCCCATCTTTAAACTATTTTGTGCCAGGGACCTCCAGAAACAAAGATTTTAGTTAAAATGTTTGCTTTAAAAATATATATATATTCAAAGATTTGCACACATTTTCAAAAATGGCAGATCTATACAAGCTATAGCATGTAATAGTGACACTATGAGCTTGTATCTGCTATTTCTTAATAGCCAAAGTATAAAATATGGATAAAGTGTTTAAAATGATTGTGACGCTATATTAACTAATGTTGCTGGCGACCCACTACTACATACTTGAGCATCAATCTGCACTACATACTTGAGCATCAATCTGCAATGTCTTCAACTGGTTGGAGACAAAGAGAAAGCTCCTTTGAATTGAAAATTGAATTGGTTGGCTGTATGGCTACCATAATACCATAATTCGACATAATTTTTTTCCGCTTTAATCCATGTGTACAATGTATTATCCTCAGTGTTAAATTAAGAGTTACATAGATGTATGGGGTTAATTTGGACCCCTGGTTATCCCTGGACACACAGCGGTGCGAAGCAGATGTAATCATCATCAGTGATGTCAGTGATGCTGAGCTGTATGCTGCAACTCTGCTCTCAAAACAAATGAACGTGGAAAGGTTGGAATAGGTCACTGTGACACAACGGTGGATGATTATCTGGCGATGATTAATGACACTGGTCCAATTATGTGATGTTCTCTCTCAGAATGTGGTCCTCTACCACACACTGACATTAACAGCATGTACTGAAACGGAGTATTACATTGAGTCAAATTACCTTTTAAGAGTGATTAACCTACGGTACATGGTTTCTCAGCAATTTGTTACTTTATTATTAAGCAGTGTCCACTCTCAGAGTAGACACTGCTTAGGTGATGTAACAACTGTAGGGCTGGGACTCGATAAGAGGCTTCGTAATTAATTAATCGAAATTAATCGCATGTTTAATCGCATATAAATATTTGACCTGAGATGCAATTTATTTTCACTTAAAACGCATTTTGGTATATGAGTTAATCAATCAGTGAATATTTTTACATCTACATTTCCCATCCACTGGGCCAAGCAAAGCAGTCTTCTCGCATTGCGTGCACTGGGGTTTGTTGTCTGTTGGTTGGTGATTAAAATGCATCATTATTTTTCTTCCGTAATTAATTAATTGAAGTTAGTCAGTTAAAGTCCCAGCCCTCATTGTAACCTCCAGTACATACGTAAAGTATTCTTTTATGCTTTAAACATCTGAATTTGAAGACAAAATGTGCTCAAACTCAACAATAACACAATGAAAAGATCGCACATCCAAAGCGCCCAGGTGCAGGTACGTACAATCAACAATACAATCAATCAAAATAAAATAAGGTCCGCACAACTGGCACAACAAGCTCCACTGTATTGCTTTTTCAACGTAACCGGAACCGCTGATAGGACTCAGATGCAGAGTGGTCATGTTGAACGTTTGTTTGCCTTGGGCTACAGACACAGAGAGGGGTTGTTTAAGATAAGAAGCAGAGAGATCTCTACGGGCACAATCTGTTCACCAATGTCCTTCTACTGTACTGTATGTGTCCTAAGGAGGATAGGGATTTGAAGTGTGGTTTTCCATACCTTCGATCGGTTGAATTTGATCGTGTGTGGGATCTGGGATTATGTCTTTTGTCAGGGAGGGACACTTTGATAATGTACCTAGCTGGGTGAGGCGAGAAACTTTTATCCTAATAGATATTCCATACTTTTAGATTGTTATTGTTACTAGATTGTTTCTAGATTGTTATTTCGATATTGTAGTAGTATATTGTTTAGACTGATAGGCTCTTTACCAGGATTTTCACACCTTGGCTTTTAACCCAGATTGTGAGTTATGTTTTGATAGTCACTGTGTCTAAACCGTGTTTTTTATGGTGTCTTTGGTATGTGTTTTATTGTGTTTACCCTATTGTTAATTTATTTTGAGTGTACAGCACTTTGGGTTCAACAACACTGTTGTTTTTAACTGTGCCCTATAAATAAAGTGGATTGGATTGGATTGGACTAGATCCCGGGGCAGTAAAACAAGAGCGGAGGGCATTAAATTCAGCCAAAAAACATGTTTCACACATCAAGCGCTCTTCCCTCCCACCCAGGTACCATCCCCCCACTGCTGAAGACAGGAGACCCCATCTCAGACAACATGTCAGGCAGTGGAGGTCTGAAGATGGTGGTGACCATCACGTCTGTCCTGGTGGTGGTGGTGCTGGTCTTCATCGCGCTCATGGTGCTGAAGAGGAGGAGGAGAGAGCAGAGGCTCAAGAGACTCAGAGGTGAGTTGTACTGTATAGATAGAGCCTGCACCCTCTATACCACACATCTTTATGATCAACACTTTATCTGAGTTTTACCTTCAGCAGAACAAATAATAAAACAAATATACAAATAATACATGATGAAAATGTAATATTCAAGATAAGAGAAACAATGTAAGAAAGATGAGGGGAAAAAAACCCACAAACAATATCAAATATATATGCCTACTGTATATGAGCACAAATATATATATATCATATCATATGTCTATAAAAGAAATAACAGTTAACAATCAAAAGGGCATTACCTGACTATAGATAATGTCAAGTGCCTAAAATATGAATAAGATAACACACAAACACTTTATTACCAGTATGTAAGAATGTTGTGCAAGAACATGAAACAGAGGACAGAAACAATTTACAGGACAGTATGAAAACCAACTAACAATGACAGCCAGAAACCTCTTATGTCCATATTTGAACTTGTTGATTGTCTGCTACTACTTTGGCTGTTTATGAATTTGAATCCTGAAAGTAGCAGTTCTGGACATTATGAGCTTTCCCCCCGACCAGAGTTAAAATGTTACTGTACATGTAGTACAAACAACTGTGTTTGAACAAATGAAGCTGTTTAATACACACACACGCACACGCACACATACCGGTACACGCACGCACACACACACACACACACACACACACACACACACACACACACACACACACACACACACACACACACACACACACACACAAACACACACACACACACACACACACACACACACAAACACAAACACACACACACACACACACACACACACACACACACACACACACACACACACACATATGCACATAAAACATTCATAGAAAAGTACATGTACACGCACAAAGACATTACGCAATGGTACACGGACTACACACAATTATACCCACCCACATACTTGCACAAGAGCAAGTGCCTTATAATTAAACCATGTTGATCTCAAATGCATCAGGCAGGGGCAATTAAACTGAAAGCAGTCACTGTCAAGCTCAGTATCGACTTTGCGGTTGTCATTAAGAAGCTATCATTAAAGGAGTGTCCGGGTGGCAGCGGTACAGTTCCTGCCCGCCACCAGGGATGTCACAAGGGGTAGGAAAGTGGGACTGAGTTACTAGGGCCCAAGGTGGTGGAGGGGCCTTAATTATTTTATACTTTAGCTATTGAAAAATAGCAGATATACAAGCTCACAGCGCGGCACCAAGTGCCGCGCTGCGAGCTTGTAGATCTGCTATTTTTGAAAAGTCGTGAAAATGTGTACAAATCTTTGAATATATGTATTTGTTAAGCGAACATTTGTAACTCAAATTTTGCTTCTGGGGGGGTCCCTGGAACTCAATATTTTGAGATGGGGTTCCGTGGCCAAATACATACCATTTTGGGGGTCCTTCACATGAAAAGGTTTGAGCTCCACTGACATAGAAACATAGGTTTTTAAAAAAAAACTTCAGAAGGATTTCAAAAATAGCAGATCTACAAGCTCGCAGCGTGGCACTCGGTGCCGCGCTGTGAGCTTGTATATCTGCTATTTTTCAATAGTTAAAGCACAGGGGCCCCGCAGTGAATCCTTGTAGCACCATTGGCTGGGTTCAGGAGTCGCAAGCCGGCAGGGGGAGGGCCATCTCTGTCACTGCTGTCTGTTACTAGTGACTGTTACTAGATGTTAAAGGAGCAGAACTGAGAGGGACAGGGGCGTCACAAGGGGCGGGGGGGGGGGGGGGGGGAGTGGGACTGAGTTACTAGGAGGGCCCAAGGTGGAGGGACCTTAATTATTTTATCTAGATCTGCTATTTTTGAAAAGTCGTGAAAATGTGTGCAATTCTTTGAATATATGTATTTTTTTAAGCGAACGTTTGTAACTAAAATTTTGCTTTTGGGGGGTCCCTGGAACTTAATATTTTGAGATGGGGGTCTGTGGCCAAAAACATATCATTTTGGGGGTCCTTCACATGAAACGATTTGAGCACCACTTACATAGAAAGATTAAAAAAAAAAAAAAAAAAAAAACATAGAAGGCTTTGAAATATTCAAATAATTCAAAAATAGCAGATGTACAAGCTCACAGTGAGCTTGTAGGTCTGTTGTTTTTTTGTTTTTTGTGGTTAAAATGATTGTGTACTACTGTTGCCGGGGACCCCCCACCGGTCTACACCCTCCCCAGACCAAAGAGTAGGCATTGGGCAGTGACAGACATTGACTACAGTATGACTAAATCATGTATAAAAACTAAGAAAGATCTCAAATAGTGGATCAAAGAAAAATAAGTTATCAAAGAAATGTTTAGCAACAGGCTCCCCAGATCAAACATCTGCTCTCTCTCTCTCACTCACCATTTCACTGCTGTGTTTTTCCAAGAGAATGGTCTGATTCAGATTGTGTTAGTGCTTGCATCTCCACTTGTATTGTTAATGTGCTTACTGGCTCTGCACTTCACTCCACAGATGCCAAAAGCCTGGCGGAAATGCTGATGAGGTATGTACTGTAACGCTCAATCAGCCTTTAAACAGCGACCATAAATCACAATACACCCTGGAATTATCTATCAAGCCATCAGATATATTGCATAGAGGATATTATACAGCCCCCTCTTGCCCCCTTAGAATTACTTATCAAATTTAATGGTATTGTATGCATTTATTTTGGCTTAATGCGATGCAAAGCTCATGCAGCTTAGTCACAAAATCAGGCTGTTTTTTCTGTCATTGATCTCGCTCCCCCCCTCCCCCGCAGTAAGAACACACGTACGCCGGATACCGTCAATAAGCAGCAGCAGACGTTGAGAATGCACATCGACATCCCCCGCGCACAGCTCCTCATCGAGGAGAGGGATACCATGGAGACAATCGGTGAGTGTGAACTGAAGGCCCCTGTGGCTCCTTGCTCTTTCTCTGTGCTCTTTTAGTTCAGTTAACCACTTTAATCACCGGCATCCCAAGGGCTTTTTTTGGCATGTCATTATACAGGCACTAATGGGCCATCATATACTACATACACTACAGCGTCACACAAAAGCATCAAAAGTTGCAGATCTGCAAGCTGGAAATTTTAGCAATTTTTGAGTTTGAAAGTAAAAGATTTTGACATACAGTATGAGGTTTCCACCCGACAGACGAAATATCCAGAAATGGCTGATCTACAATTTCACAACGATTAGCGCATTTCAAACTGATTTATATATATATCGTCGTTGTCGGGTGGAAACCTTGTATGTCCAAAACCATTTCTTTTTATTATTTTAAAAAATGAACTAAACTAGTGAAAACAGACGATCTACAAGCACACAACGCCTCGCACTGCAAGGCGTTGTGTGCTTGTAGATCGGCTGTTTTCACTGCTTTTGTGCGACGGCCTTGTCTGATGAAGCAGGGCTTTACTTCGCGAAAAAACGTACAAACTTGAAACTTGAAGATACGAGGTTTCTGCCCGACGGTGACGATATTATACTGTATATTTTTTTGGTTAAGTGGTTAAGCAGTTTACATCACTGTTAGACTGTTCCTTCTCTGCATTTTCTTCTTGTTTCCTTGGCTCACACAATGCTTCCTTCCTTCCTTCTTCCTTCTTTTCTTCCTCCCCTCCTTCCTTTGTACCATCTGGTCCCTCCCTCCTCCCTCCCCTGCAGACGACCGGTCCACCGTGTTGCTAACAGACAATGACTTTGGGGAGCCCCAGAAGCAGAAGTCGTCCACAGTGACTCACACGGTCCACTACCAGTCTCTGTCCCAGGCCACCGGACCACTGGTGGACGTGTCCGACGCCAGGCCTGGAACCAGTGAGTCCCACCACCGTCAGTGCTCTATTATTTATTTATTCTACTGTTGACACTTCTGCTAACACTGGAGCCCGACCCATAGAGCAGTTTAGACTATATATTGGCCTTAGCGTGACAACGGAATTGGCTTATTATAGGAGAAAATGTCAAAGGTTTTCAAAAATAGACAATCTGCACGCTCATGTGAAAACGTTGTGAACTTGTAGATTGACGAGTTTTCACATTTCAATAATGCTTATGTAGGTTAAATCAAAGTTCAATTTAACTGTATTTATATTTACTTGTTTGCTTATTGTTTAAAGTTTAATAATTAATCATTATAAAAAATATCTATCAAAAAAGTAATTTTATTTGCTTAAGTTAGTGTTCACAGAATATCAGCAAAAAAACATCTGTAACTGGTGGTCTAGAATTGAGGATCGACATCGGACTCAAACTCTTTCACTCTTGCAATGGGTCGGGCTCTAAACACCACTGTTATCCCTGTGAAACCAACCACTGTCACTGCTTATGGATGTAACAATGTTTTCCTAGCGCCAAGCCATACTTTATGGCACATTTTCTTCATTGGGTTAGTTTATATTAAAGAGTCTTACGTAACTCCTCTAGCAGTTTCCTACTGCTAGAGCTTTAAAGACACATTTTGTCGCAGCTGATCACATGACCGGGATATTGATCTTATGTTGTATTTAATTACAATGTTATGTTGTATTTAATTTCTGTATAATGTTTGCAAGTATGTATTTTTTTCATGTTTTTATATTTGTATGTATTTCATATGGACCCCAGGAAGACTAGCTGTCGCTCAGGCGTCAGCTAATGGGGAACCATTTGATAAACAATACAGCAGTGATTTCCAACTTGTGTACAGGGGCCCACCTGTGGGCCTTGAGGATGAGGATGATGCAAGTGGGCCCCAAAATCATTAGCAAAACACTAATTGCGACCGCCAAGTCGCAAGTTACTATGAAAAGCTCCACCAGCTGTCTGTCCGTCACTCTGTCTGTCTGTCCGTCACGTCACACTTTTGCCCCTACTCTTATCTCGGCCACCGTTGCCCCTATCCATGCCAACATTCGCACACACACACTCCTTGGCTGGCAAATCACAACCTCCGCCCCTGATTTCTCACATGGCCCTCTTCTAGAGCCACCATCAGGCCGATTTTAGCAAAACTCATTTTTCCTATAGATTTTGGCCTAAAATCATACAAAGCGGTACACAGTATCTCTAAAGTCATGTCATCAACATGGATCTGTCCCATTTCCCATATTCCCTCCTGATTGGCTACGATTGCCTTCTAAAGTTTGTGTAAGCGACGATTAGGGAGTCTTACTGGTATTGTATCGATAATATAAGACAAATATAAATTGCTTTCTTTGGGATACCGATAAATAGAACACAATCGATTGGTTGGTCATTAAAATAAACATTCTAGGTCATATGGGTGGGCCGTGGAAGCTACATTTTCAATGTTCTGATCCAGAACAGGTTGGGAACTGTAGTGCCACAGTGTACACTTAACTTTGACTCTGCATGACATTGGAAAAGGAAATGAACTCAGCAGTTTTAAAAAAACAACTCCACTAATAGCATTTCATTGGCCATTCATCTGAACGACAAGCTAGCTAAATAGTTTCTCAACCTGTATGAGCTTCAACCCGATACTGCCCTGCCCATGCATTCTGAATACAGACCCAGCTAGCTGTGTGAGTGTGGACACATGGGTTATTATAGTGAAGTAAAACTAAGGAAATAACGACACTACTAGAATTTACGAGATATTTTAATAAAACCGAATTAAAGGCAAAAAAAGCTATTTACAAAACTAAAATCATAGAGGAAATGTGTTTAGTTTTAGTCTTTATCAATATGTCATACTGAGAAGTATTCTTTTAGATACTTTTGGGGCTTTTGTGCCTTTATTGCTAGAAACGGGAGACGGGTAGTGACACGGAGCAAAGGTCACCATGCTTGGGAATCATAGAGCTTAGAGCCTGTATATTTATATATGTATGTGGTACAGTGTGCCTTAACCATAGGCCAGTCCTTAAGTGTGGTATTTTGGGTGGGTACTGTATGAAATGTTCCAATGTTTCATCTGTGCCAGTTTTAAGCCTCAAAATACATTCTTGCCCCAATGCCCCTGACTACCCCATATTACAAAGAGGATCAAATAGAACTAAGCCTTTTCAAGAACTAAACTAAACTAGTAAACCAAATAATAACTAATAAAACTATAATAACCTTGGTGGACACACACACACACACACACACACACACACACACACACACACACACACACACACACACACACACACACACACACACACACACACACACACACTGTGGACCCTGAAGCAGCCTATCTACTGGTCAGGGGGTCCAGGTTCAGTGGAGCAGAACTGATGAAGAACGGTGATCTGTCTGGCTCCTCTTGACAGCTTCTCTCCTCATGGCTCTGTTCCAGCTCAATGCTTACTGTACAAACCTTCATTTCAACCACCCCCACTTTGATAGTCCTCAGGCCAGTGTTTCCAAACAATGGGTCGGGCCCCATTAAGTTGCGGACCCATTTTTAGGAGACAAACATTTATTAGGAACATACAAAAACGTGCCTCCGCAAACCACACATAGACACATACACAGACACGTAACCACACACATACTACACCCATGCAGACACTATTGGCTCATTTAGCCTGGCCACTGGGGCTTGAACCCAATTTGCTGACTCAGCTTGCTCTCTCTCTCTCTCACGCCTGTTGGCCAAACATCATCCCTCCCTCCCATCTCCCTGTAGACCTTTCCATCCCTCCATCATTTTCTCTCTCCCTGCCTCCCATCTCCCTCCCTCCCATCTCCCTACCTCTATCCCTCCACCCCCTCCCATGTCCCAGTGGTAGAAGAAGTAGTCACAATGTTTACTTGAGTAAAAGTATCAGCACCATGTAGTAGAAATACAAGTAAAGCTCCAACAAAATGCCAGACAATCAGATGAAAGTACCCATTTATCAGCTTAATCGTTAGAGTGTCCCAGTTCCAATTTCGTCTGCTCATTTATTTGTGTCATCACTTCCAGATTCACTTGTTTAATCTGTATCCTGTCTCTATCCTGATTGGATAACATTGGTATCCCAACTTGAAAATACATTTTCTGTGTAATAAAGAGCCGGAGAGACACAGAGGCCCATGTTACTGAACATACACTCTATACTATAGCAATGAGTACTAGGAGAATATAGAGCTATTTAACACTTATTTAACCAAAGAAAAATCAATTACCCTACCCTACTTTATGTAAATGTACTTTTAAAGTTACTTTCCACCACTGCCATCTCCCTACCTCTCCACCTCTCCATCATTGTCTCCCTCTACTCTTGCCCCCTCCCTCATATCTCCCTATACCTCTCCACCCCTCAGTCCCTCAGTCCCCAGTGATGAAATGACGATACTCTCTGACCTACTACCATTACAGTGCTATTCTCCTCTGCTCAGATCTAATCAGAGCCCCTTTCTAAAGGAGCCATGCAGCCATATCGTTGTGATGTGGCCCATTGGTGCATAGAACATCAGCATGTCTGGGTCAGGCTGAATTGGATGCTATTTTTGGCTGCTGTATTGAGGACCATTTGCCTTTGACGAATGATAGATGTCATACCTTGGTGCCACAGGGTCTTATGCTAGTACAACACACACGCACGCACGCACGCACGCACGCACGCACGCACGCACGCACCTTTCATGCTGTGGATCTGCAACTTTCGATCCTTTTGTGTACAGCAGTTTAGTCGACAGCAATGATATGACTGTCTGAGTGGTTAATCACTGTTTCTGACAGGACCTCTCCAAATGTTTTACAGTTAAATTTACAGTATCTGTTATAACCCCTTCCACACCAGACCCCACTGCCAGACGCACTGCCAAAGCCGGTCCTGCCGCGGCCCGAAGCCGCTACGCCAGCCAGTGGACCCTCAACCGTCCCCATCCCACCAGCTCCTCGCACACCCTCACCACTGACTGGAGGCTGCCCACACCACGTGCCACCGGCTCTGTGGACAAGGAGAGTGACAGCTACAGTGTCAGCCCCTCACAGGACACAGGTCTGTATGGCATAACGTCGCTGTCGGGCGGACACCTTGTATGACCAAAACCTTCCCTTTTTTTATTTTGCTTTAAAGTTGCGAAAATAGACGATCTACAAGCACACAACGCCTCACATCGCGAGGCGTTGTGTGCTTGTAGATCGGCTATTTTCGCTAGTTTTGTGCGACAGTCCTGTATGATGAAGCAGGGCTTTATTACTTTACGAAAAACGTACACATTTGAAAACGAGTTTTCTGCCGGACAGTGGCGATAAGAGAGAGCTTCTCAAACCTTTTCGTGTCAAGGACAACCCACAAATTGACATGTGCTTGGACCCCCATAAGAGAAGATGTGTCAAAAGGGTTAGAATAATAACAAATAAATAAATAAATAGCTGAAAAATAAAATGGGGCTTACCTGTAACTTGTTCTTCATTTAGCTGTGGACCCCCTGGAGACCCCTCAAGAACCAGTGGTATGAGAAATTATGATGGAAATCAAAAAGCTGCCTGGAAGCTAATCTCTGCATTTGTTGAGATGTACAGTACTTGCTATTGCTCTGTTCTAAATCTGGATATAGTGGTCCCCCCTTTTGTATTTGTTGTGCATAGCCTGTCATCCACATCAATAATGGAATTGCGCACAAAGTCGTATCCAACAATAACAAAATACTTGGGTCTGATCTCATCAAATGGTGGTCCGCGGCTCAAATGCCGAATAAATAATGGACCTAGATATGAAAAGGAAACCCTTGCTATAGAGCACTGCTATGCTCTGTATCCTGGACCATTAACAATGAATGGCCCTGGTGCTTACTACAGAAACACTGAATCCCATACCATGTTTGTGTTTTGGGCAGACCGGGCGCGGAGCAGCATGGTGTCCACAGAGAGCGCCTCCTCCACCTACGAGGAGCTGGCGCGGGCCTACGAGCACGCCAAGATGGAGGAGCAGCTCCGCCACGCCAAGTTCACCATCACCGAGTGCTTCATCTCGGACACGTCGTCGGAGCAGATGACGGCGGGGACCAACGACTACACCGACAGCCTGACCTCCAGCACGCCGTCCGAGTCGGGCATCTGCCGCTTCACCGCCTCGCCGCCCAAACCTCAGGACGTCAGCCGGGTCATGAACATGGCCGCGCCCAGGGCACAAAGACCCGGTGAGCAGAGGCGCCATTAGTACTACGTATAGTACCTGTCCGACTTTATTTCCGTTCATCCATCTTTCTAGATAAACTTTATTTTGCCGCGCTACTCCTCCCACAGTTTTGGTGGCACGCACTTGGGCCATATGTCATTGGGACATGCAGGGGTGCATTTTTCTAAGAGATACGTTATATAGTCTAATTTATTTTAATTTATTCGTGAATTAATTTTCTCCATCGACTTTAATAAAAAATTCAACACTTCCCAAATGTGGAGATGAGGGCCCATCAGTGCCTTACCCCTTTTCCCTAAACGTCTTTGCCTTTTTTTTTACTATTTTCTAAATAGTTCAAATAGCCGATCTCCAAGTTCACAACGTGTCGGCTATTTTAAGCATTTTAAAATAAGTAAGGCACTGACGAAACTAGGACCAATAGTCTGAATCAAGGAGTTGTTTGCTTACTTCCACATTAAATATTATTACACAACGATTATAAGAGATCTTCTTTGGCTGTCTGTCAAAAATGATTGCACTTTTTTTTTTAAGTGTGCTTAATAACTTACAGTAAGTATTACTTGGCAAAATGTTGTCTTTAGTACACCAGATGCACTTCACTTAATCATTTCTTTTCTACGGCATGAATATATAGCATATATACAGTACAACTCATTTCATTAAGAAGTTGAAACTTTTTTGTTTTATCAAGAATACATTAAGCTTGCTCCACTATAAGGTCCCTTAAGGCCAAGGCACACTCAGCAAAACTGAGAAGCCATATTGGACTCCTGACAAACAAAAGAAAACAGACAAATTAGATTAGATTTTTTTGCGTGTTTGTTTTAAACAAAATGTCAAGAGAAGAGAATATTGCTCTGGTGTCTGTCTTCACCTGACAAGTGAAGAAATGGATTCATGAATTAATGAGGTACCAGGGGAATACATTTAGATCCTGAACAACCTGCACACAAACACTAATGGCAAATTTACGCTCCGTCGTACTACACGTTACAAACAAAAATATACGATCTATATGCTCACAAAGCTTGCATCTGTGAGATCATAAATTGTCTAGATTTTGGTGTGCGGCGTGTTTGTACAACAACAAAACGTAATTAATCAGGGTTAAAGTAAAACCCCAATATAAGTAGGAAAATGAGCCTATATGTTATTTAGTCTGGAGTTGTCTTTAATCACAACGGGTGCCCAGGATTATTCAAGATTTAATCAGCAGTTGCCATGGAAACCTGCCATTTTACCTCTTTCAGCAGCACCATGGAAAAAGTAATCAGTGTAAATGTAAACCGAGTATGTCTGGGATTTTTTCACGATAGTATTTTCTTTCACTCAGGACAGAAAAATGACAATCGCGGGCATCAGTGTTTTTGTAACGGCCGGTAGAGAAGGCCACGTTTTAAACATGAACGTGATTTAAAAGTTAGATTAGAAGATAAATGCACTTTTGTGCAGCAGCATAAGGGGCTCTTCAAACCAGCAGCGGTTGCCGCAGGGGCTCCCGCTAGGATCAGCGGCGGCCACGCCGCCGTGAGATACAAACACACTCGCTCAGGGAGTCACTTAATGTTTTCAATATTCTTTTTTAAATAGCAGATCTACAAGCTGAAGCGATACGCTATGAGCTTGTAAATTGGCTCTTTTCCGATGCCTAACGTAGAAAGTGCTATATTAACTCATTTTGCTGGGGACCCCCTGGATTGAGGACACAGTGCACCTGCAGATACTAATATCAACACAACCCCACCAGACAAATCAAACTGTAATCCATCATGAAAACACACTTTACTCCAAGCAGAACCCCCAGGTTCCTTCACCACCTCCCGCTGCATGGGGATGCTCTAAAAGTTTCATAGTCTAGATTTAGTGCCCACCAAAAAAAAAAAACACATTACACATTACAACATCATCAATAAAGATTGTAAGATATGGATTCTCCGATAACAGCCCCCCGGTGCACTCTTAATCTGCGAAGAAGAAAATGTTATTAAAAGGGATGAATTCCAGCGGCGCGTTTAGCTTGCGTGTGCACTTTGTAGGAAGTGATCTGTGCGGCCCTTTTCTTACCTCGCCTGACCCGCGGTGCTCGTCAGCCCCGGCTGTGCAGATTGATTACACCGTCTGGCACGGAACACACCGCACTGCTGACCACACACTGAGAGTACAACCACCCAGTGGCGTCAGTTCAGAAAAAGGTAAAGTATGGCAACATGACTGGTGTCTTGCACGCGCGCCACTCCGACGCATGTTGCCATACCTTAGCAACAGGCATGATACATTTATTTTAAGAAGTAAATTCTATTTTTTTCCCCCAAAAAATGTCTATGGTTTCTTGGGCTGGATATGGCAGTCTGGAACAGTTGTTCAAGTGCAGCTAAACTTGACATAATATAGTAAACGTGCCACAATTAACAATAATGAATTGCACCTGTGCAGCTGACCTGCGGAACCTGGGAATATACTATTCTGTCAATATAGTCTACTATTCTGTCAAGATGGGGAGAATAATAGTGTGGAGAATATAATTATAATACCTTGTTAAATTTTGTATTTGTAGTTATTTTAATGTAATTTAACAACATAACCAGCACAGATAGACAATGAGACATTCATGGATTTATATTTTAAAGTAACTTGTATTCTCCCCCCTGGACCCAGGGTATGGCAGCTGCATACCCCTGCCATACCCAATTGACGCCCCTGCAACCACCACGGAACACACCGCACTGCTGACCACACACTGAGAGTACAACCACATCCTCGCTGTCCGCCACAAACCTCGCATCTCCAAAATTTAAACTCTTTGTATTTTTTCCTAAATCAGTGGTTCTCAACCTGTGGGTCGGGACCCCCAGGGGGGTCCTCAAATTATTTTGGGGGTTCCCCAGATGATTAACTTGATTCTCACTCAACAGTAAACAAACCAACATAAAGTTAGGGTACAGTAGATCTAAAGTGACAATTTAAGGACTTTTTAATACCTCTAAAATAACAAATTAAACATTGGCCAAATTGTGAAAGGCAGAAATTGTGAAAATAACCGATCTACATGCTCACAACGCCTCGCGTTGCGAGGCGTTGTGAGCATGTAGATCGGCTATTTTCACAATAGAACTGTTATATAGAATGTAATGCCTCAACTCTTAGTACTCGTCAGGGTGGTGGGGTCCCCAGTTAAAATATGATTATTTTGGGGGTCGCGGCCTGAAAAGGTTGAGAAAATGAACGCCCTACCTGATCATACTACAGCGTCACACAGAAGCGTCAAAAGTAACAGATCCTTGAGCTTGTAGATTCTGCTACTTTTGATGCTTTTGAATTAAAGTCGGGAAAAGTGACAGTTGTGGACATTTGAGGTTTCACTTTCCACCCGGCAGAGACAACATGCTATAATGGACACACACACACACACACACACACACACACACACACACACACACACACACACACACACAGGTTGGTACGAGCAGGAACCAACATGCACAGACGTTTGTGTTACTGTACTTGTGGGGACATTATCATATTAGCCAAAAATAAACGGTCTATGGGCTATTTTGTGTGCATGCCAGTAGCATGTAACTATAATTATATACAACAGGCTTACTGTAACTCCAATGCCAACCCCTAAACCTAACCTCTGCACGCACACGCGCACGCACACACACACACACACACACACACACACACACACACACACACACACACACACACACACACACACACACACACACACACACACACACACACACACACACACACACACACCACTCCCAGCTCAGGTAAATGCCTCCTGTCCTGTCGTGATACAAGGTGGTGTCTGGGTCATGGATGGCTACGCAGGAGGTGTCTGGTCTGCAGGTGGTGTGTGTGTGTGTGTGTGTGTGTGTGTGTGTGTGTGTGTGTGTGTGTGTGTGTGTGTGTGTGTGTGTGTGTGTGTGTGTGTGTGTGTGTGTGTGTGTGTGTGTGCGTGACACATGAGCTCTAGCCAACAGGCCTTTAAGCAGGCGATCAGAGCGTGCGTCTAAAGTTTCAGGGCTCATTATCAATAGATCTCTCGTACACAGGCCAATTGGGGGCAAACAGAGGTTATCTGTCAACCTGATCGCCAGCCATTGTTACCTATACAAAACAGCATTTTGCCGTCACAGTGTAAATATCACTGGTGTCACTTACTGTACCGTGGACGATGGTTTCCGGTTGCGGTCTTCGGTTGGTGGTCAACATTGTAATGAAGCAAGCTACAAGCTGACCTTAAGTAGGAAATGTTATCGTTGCTGTCGGGCAGAAAACGTTATCACTTTTTGAGTTACTTTGTAAATGAATGCCCTAATTGATCATACTACAGCGTCATAAATTGATCATACTACAGATTGATTAATTGATCATACTACACATTGATCTTACAATTTCAAAGCGCAGAGCAAAGTGACGCGTTTTGAGCGTGTAGATCCGCTACCTTTGCTACTTTTGAATTTAAATACTGAAAAGCAACAGTTTTGGACATTATGAGGTTTCCACCCGACAGAGACGTTATGTTTATTTTGTAGGAATAGTTTATGTTCCATAACGTATGTAAAGAAAAGGTTATGGCTATAGATGATTCCACCCAGCAAATGATCCCCCTGCATAATAAACCAGAAACACAAAAGTCTTAAAATTGACCCTTACGTGGTCCATTTTTACACTCTCGGAGTGGAATGATCAACCAGGATTTAGCAGTGTAGATAACGTCACTGTTGAGCAGAAACCTCGTATCTCCAAGTTTCACATTTGGATGCTTTTTTTTTTCGTAAAGTAAAGCCCTGCTTCATCATGCGAGACTGTCACTCAAAAGTAGTGAAAACAGCCGATCTACAAGCACACAACGCCTCGCATCGCGAGGCGTTGTGTGCTTGTAGATCGTCTGTTTTCACTATTTTAAATCCTTTCTTAAGATGATAAATAAAAACAAATGGTTTTGGACGCACACGGTTTCCACCTGACAGCAACGCTATGGTATGGTATCTGTTGTTTCCAGGTTAGAACCAACCCAGTTCAATCAGAGCAGCCTGATGGACATCTAGCCACCGCACTGACCTCATCCTCACCCTCATCTCTGTCTCGATTACCGTCACCATGACCTGTGTTGACCTCTCCTATCCATCACTATGGTCATAACACATGCGCTAGACACACTGGGGTGCATTCTCTCTTGTTTCCTCTCCACTCTTTCTCTCTGTTCTCTCACACTCTTTCTCTCTCTCTCTCTCTCTCTCTCTCTCTCTCTCTCTCTCTCTTTCTGTCTCTCTTGCTCGCTCACTTTCTCTTTCACACTTTCACTGTTTCTTTCTTTCCTTCCTCTCTGTCTTCTTCTCTCTCTCACCTGTCCGTCACACGGGGCAGTAACAGGGTCTAACAGAGGGGGGAGGTGACTTTTTTCTCGTTTGTGTCAATCACTCAGTCGATGGCCTGGTCTCTCTTTCTCTCTCCTTTTAGCTCCTGTGACCCCAGAGAGGGTTAACAGCGTATGACCCTGTATGCTTCTCTCTCCATGTGTCTCTCCTGGGATACCAGAGCCATTTGACCTGTTGTAAATATCTTGTCCCATCGCTGTGTTCTTCCTGAATGCTTTGCCTGTAAACTTTGACATGAGCATTGGATAACAGAGTGGTGGGATACGACCATAAACATGCCATTTGTTATGTGCATGTGTTTGGATGACTAATTGCAACCGAAGGTCACAGTATACCATGAGAAATGTCCTAGGTTGTCTCCGTCTGTGTCTGTCAGTCAGTCAGTCCGTCAGTCAGTACACATTTTTACAGTCTATGGTTCTATGGGTTTGTCGCTCTGACATGTCACTGTTCAGGGGAACCACTCTTAACAGAATGGGTTTGCCTCCACTCTGACTTCACCCTCTGGCCTGATGTCCCTTTTATGCCCATATATTTTATGCCCATATAGTCGACAATGTGATGTCAGAACATGCCCATATATGGGCATTCCCAGATCCCTCTTGCAAATGAATTACGTCCTTGTCCGTTTTATGCCCGTATATGGAGATCCCTGTCCCGATGTCATCAATATCAAGGGCATATCTGGGAATGCCCATATTTGGTAATGCCCATACATGGGCATGTTCTGACATCACATTGTTGACTATCATGCAGGAATCTCCATATATGGGTAACTGGTCCGATATACGTATATCACTGGCTAGATGGTCAAGAATTGGCGCAACCTCGCCCTTTAGGGTGAGGTCGCATGTCGCCCTGAGGCGTCTTACTAGTATCAAATGACCCTTGGCCCTTGTGGGGCTACGGGTCACTAAAAACTAGGTGTTTAGCAGGATTAGCAGGATGCAGGGATGTAGTGGGGGAGAACGTGGGGGAACTTTGGGGTAAAATGCTTTTTGTTTTACATTTAAAAACAACAAATTTGTAACAACAGCATAATATTGTGTTGTTTGACTTCAAGAGCTAATCTATCTATTGGTCGTGAACTCGTGATGTCAATGCGCAGCTACAGTGAATGCTTTATAAGGACTATATAGAATGTAGAGGAAGAGGCGTTCCACGCGCACTTGTGCCACTAGTTAACTGTATGTTCATCCCATGCAGCTGGGCAGAATGCAAGCGCAGCTTTAGTTTGATGAACCTAATAATAACATCACTCCGTTCGCGACTGCCTACAGAACGCGTGTCGGCTAATGTTCATCAGACAGCATGGACCTCCGCTCTGGCTCTGGAAACCAGAGCCCTATGTAAGGACTTGGTTGCAAGCGCATCGCGCCACTGAAAGCACTCAAACCAGAGTGGCACAGCCTGTCGTGTCAGATAACCCAGACACACTTTAGCAGTTGTTATAACTAAACAGGGGAACTTACTCCAATCTTTTTGGTTCATTTCTTTTAAGAATTAATGTACTGTCCAAAACATGGTATTTCAAAATTGCACATAGTACCGGTACATGGAATATTGATACGAAACATATTTTTGGTCTAGTAATCGCAACATTCAATTAGAGGACCCAATATGAGCTGAGGAGAACACGCATGAGGCACACAACACTTTGTGTGACGCAGGACACCTAATTTTTAGAGAATCCTGTTTTCGATGTATGAAGAAAATGGCTGGCGTGTGATTATGATCAATAGACAGCCACGGGGGAGAATATGAAAACATCACCCTTTACAAGAGCGCAGAGTTGATGGCACAATAGACATGTACACCCCCCCCCCCTCCACACACCCACACACACACACTGAGATTAATAGCGTGGCATAGACTTGCCATTGTGTTCTGGATACATGCACTGTCCCATTACACCGCGATCTGCAATTTACAGGCTGATGGATTTTAGAAATTAATTCCTAATAAGCTTCCATAGAAAACACTTAAATCTATATTTAATTCAATTAACGCTGCTTGCCATTCATCATTTCCACTGGCTCTAATCAGGTTTATTATAACGCACTGTAAATTATTCATGGCCTCCAGTGATCCCGGCCACTTCTGCCTCAAGGTCGCGTGTTGGATCGAATCTGCAGAGACAGGCATATCTGTACAATCATTAAGAACAGTGTGTGTGTGTGTGTGTGCGTGCGTGCGTGCGCGTGTGTGTGTGTGTGTGTGTCAATGGTACAGTATGTGTTAATAGTGTGTCTGAATAGCGCGTTGGAATAGTGTCACATATCCCGTTTCTCAGTATATCGTCTCAGTCAGGTGGAAACCTCACATTTACAGTACTTTTCAGGTCGTGCGTGCGTGCATGCGTGCTCGCGTGCGTGCTCGCGTGGAACACAGAGTAGAAAAGTTACAGCCTGCTGATCTCAGCGGCCCCCCCTGAAAGATTTATGCTCAGTGTTGTTGTAAGTGTACCGAGGACTCCTCTGCTAATCAAGTGTTCAGTCTCCTGAAGAAGCCTCTGATAACCTGACCTGAGCCCTCTCTCTGTGTGAGGAGCAAGCAGCTCACTGGCTCCGTGAAAACACTTCACACATGGTGTCACTTTTCACAACATCTCTCAAAATGTAAAGAAAACATTAAACAAATTGCAAAACGTGCAAAAGAAAAAATTATATATATCGCCGTTGTCGGGTGGAAACAAAACCGTTCGATTTGTGTTTAACATGATGTGATGATCTAAACTAGTAAAAAAATATAATATATATATATATATATATATATTCGTTTAATAATGGTTAAATGTAATCCAATCATTGAAAAGAGGAAACATTTAAAAATGGCAGCATCATCAACCCTTTCAACCAAATAAAAATGTCTCTCTCTCCCTCCTCCCTCATGCTCTCTCTCTGTCTCTCTCACACTCATTCCATTCAGCGACACTAAAATTGCTTCAAGGTGTAGAAGCTTTTTAAATACGGTGCTCTCATTAAGTATAGCTGCATTAAATCTGACATGGTTTATCTTGGCGCACAGGTTGCCAAATCCCCCCCCCCCCTCCCCCCCCGCTCCGAATAAAGCTCATTCTCATCCTGCACGATTAAACCACAGGCGCAGGGAGAGTTAAAAGAATTTGCAAACTACCAGTTTGGGCCTGCTCCATGTGATAGCCCCGTGAGAAATGGAGAGACGTTTGAATAGGAATTAGATAACAGATTAGGAAGATGTACCGTAATCCGCCCCTGAGCTCCCCTGTAGGAATGAAAAATGATAACATTATTAAAGGGGGAAAAAAAATCCTGATGGAATCTCTAACTTAATATGATAGCGGAAGATTAGATAATATAGCTGAACATCCTATTATGTTCTGCTCCATAATCATGCAATGCATATTCTGATTGAAACTGCAGGAGTTGTGGCCCTGATGAAGCATGGTAGAATAATGATGGTAACCATAGAAATCAATAAATGACTATCCCAGTGCATAGAGGGGCGAAATAATGTAAAAGTGTGAATGTGAACCTATATTACTTTCTGTTATCTCTAGGGTATTCAAACCGTTGGTATAATGGGACACGAGTAAAAGATTAGCCAAATCTTGAAAGTATAATGCATTATGAGCGTGTGTGTGTGTGTGTGTGTGTGTGTGTGTGTGTGTGTGTGTGTGTGTGTGTGTGTGTGTGCGTGTGTGTGTGTGTGTGTGTGTGTGTGTGTGTGCGCGTGTGCGCGTGTGTGCCTTTTCATGTACTGTATGTATTGTATACAGTATGTGTACTGTTAATGCATGTATTTATGTATCTCAAAGGACTATGCAGAGAAACAAGCTCCCTGATGTATTGCAGAACTGAATTTTGCATCAGAATGGGAGATTTGCTCAGCAATCTTTACAGATCAAACAATGGATACTGTAAGCCCCTCTCTAAGCAAGATGAAAACTCGAAAGTACATTAAAAAAATGAACTAGGCCTTCAATAAAAAAAGGAAGAACTAATAGTAAGGCCTTCGATTACTAAATCACACCCAGTGTGAAGTGAGCGGTGCCTTTGAGCAGTTCATTTCATTAAAGGAGTAGTTCACCCCCAAAATGACTTTTTTTCTATTGATTACTCAGGCCATGGAGAGTAGAGTTCAATAATATTTTTTGGTTTTTGTCACATTCCTAAGACAAAAATGTGATAACAGTAAATTTACCCCCATTGATTCCGGATGGTGACCCGTTTCGAAACGGGTCACCATCCGGAATCAATGGGGGTAAATTTACTCGAATAAAAATTTGGTCTTAGGAATGTGACAAAAACCAAAAAAATATTATTGAACTCTACTCTCCATGGCCTGAGTAATCAATAGAAAAAAAGTCATTTTGGGGGTGAACTACTCCTTTAAGATATATATATGAATTATTGTGTTGTCCATTAATGTCAAGGATGTTCAACAGTGCCACCTGGTCACCCAGCAGTATTTCAGCTGTTGCTTACTGCATACAGACATATCTACACACTGCATACAGACATACAGACATACCTACACACACTCACAATCAAGCATTGGAGCACTGAGGCACAGCTAAAAAATAGTTGTGCATTCTGAAAAGGATATGTTTGCCTTTCTTAGCCCATTAAAACCGGGAATTCTGGATTTAAGCGTTGGCTTTTCAAAAATAGCAGATCTACAAGATTGGTGCCGCGTTGCGAGCTTGTACATCAGCTATTTTTGAACATTTTAGGAAAAAAAAGTGTTTGCCATTTAAAAGAAATAATAATAATCCATTGTCCCTGGCACGAAACATTTTCAGATGGGGGGGGGTCCATATCATTTGGGGGTCAAAGGCTTTAACTAACAGTTGCATGATCTGTGTGTGTGTGTGTGTGTGTGTGTGTGTGTGTGTGTGTGTGTGTGTGTGTGTGCGTGCGTGCGTGCGTGCGTGCGTGCGTGCGTGCGTGCGTGCGTGCGTGCGTGCGTGCGTGTGCATGCGTGCGCGTGTGTGTGTGACTCCTTAGGAGGAGAGCTGGTCCACCTGCCTCCTTACCTCCGCATGGACTTCCTGCTGAACCGAGGCGTGGCAGCAGCGGCCCGAGGCGGAGGCAGCAGCAATGGCGGAGCCGTGGGAGGAGGAGGAGGTGCTGCTGCTGCTGCTGGGGAGACAGGAGGAGGTGGAGGAGGTGGAGGAGGAGGAGCCATGGGCCAGACCTGCCTGGAGCCCCAGCGGAGCCGCACCCTGAAGAGGCCCCCTCCCATGGAGCCCACCCCCATGGAGGTGCCCTCGCCCCGAGAGGTGCAGCAGTGGCAACCGGGGACCGCCTCCACCCTGCCCCACAGAGAGCCCCGGGAGAGGGGCGAGGCCCGGGGCGAGGTCCGAGGAGGAGACGCCAGGGGAGACGCCCGGGGGGGAGAGGGCCCCGCCTCGGGGGACCTGGCCCAAGCACAGGCTGCCAAGCTCAGCACCTCACAGGAGTCCCTGCTGGACTCCAGAGGACACCTGAAACAGAGCAACAACCCCTATGCCAAGTCCTACACGCTGGTATAACACTGGGACATTAAGCCACTACTGGAGAACTGCTGCTGACACTGGACTACTGCAGATTACATACAACACTGTACCATGACGGACAAGAGGAGGCACACCACCACAGACCACGGATGTTGGATGGATGGATGGACAGTTTTTTCCACAACAGCTGATGTTGTATATAGATCTGTTTCCCATGTGCATCTGAACCTGGATGCTATACTGTCTTTCCTTTTCATTTCTTTCTTTCTTTCTTCCTTCCTTCCTTTCTTTACTTCTTTCTTACTTTCTTCCTTTCTTTCTTTACTTCTTTCTAACTTTCTTTCTTTCCTTCTTTCTTTCTTTCTCTCTCTATCTCTCTCTCTGCCCCCTCCCCCTCTCTCTCTCTTTCACACTCACTCCGTTGTGTTCACACTCTTTGCATCCCCCCCCCCTTCCTCTTCTTCTCCTGGCTGTCTGATGAAGTTTTTTCTCACAGTTTTTATTTTCTACTCGAGTATTCTTTTATGCTAAAGTGACAACATTATGAAGATTGCCAAAATGATTTATTTAAAAATTTGAGAAAGAGAAAAAAATACTATTGAATTTATATCGGATATAATTATAGTCATTATTATTATTATATAAAAATAGAAAAATATCTAAAAAAAAAAAGACTACAAAAAAAACAAAAAGGAAATGAGAGGACTGTGGAGCGCTAAATGGGAGAACGTTGCTTTCTTAATTTATTTTTACTTTATTGTCGCAGTGTGATGAAATCTGTGATTGGGTAACTGAGGGGCCAATGGAAGCGGAGGACACAGGAGCCTGATAAGACCGCCAATGCCGACCAATCGTAACGTTTTTTTTCCAACATTTCCAAACGACTGCATGGCGACTGATCAAATGACAATTATAAGGAATGGCTGGAAATCCAAATGAGAAAAAAAAAAAAGAGATGTTTTTTTGTCACACTATGAAATTATACAATGTGAATATATATAAAGAGATCACTTTTATTTGTGGATATTACAGGGAAAATGATTTGGTTAATAAAGTCCTTAGTCATGTTTGCACACATCTGAGTTTGATTGATGATATTTAAACCTCTCATTCCACTCCAACTCTCGCCTCACATCCTTCACAGTCCCTCTTGTTCATCTTTCTCTCACCTGAATTATTCCAATCTCTCATAATTCACAGTAGGGCTGCAACTATTGATCAATTATAAACCAATTGAATAATTGAGAAGCAAATTACACGGCTTGGTTGAATGCTTGATTCTGATTGCTCAGTTACTGAATAAGCAGGATAATTGATGCTGATTAGGGAGTTATTTCTCAACAACAACCGATGCGGCGTTTATACGTAGGTACCATTGTTTCCTGTTGAGATTGGCACATTTCCTGGGGCAAACTGCCCAGGCCAGAACACACATGACACACAGGTCTTCTTATTTTTTCACTTCAGAGAATATTTTTGACGATTAGTCTGCTTAACCACCCCTTATGCCATAATTACTGGCGCCAGCAGAGTGCGCAAGTACTGCGTTCTGTGATTTTGTATCCGGCGTCAATGTTCTCATAGCCAATCAGGGACCAGCATTCTTGGTGACGTCACCATCAACAACCAATGAGAGACCAGCATTCTTGGTGACGTCACCATCAATAATTGCTACCTGATATAAACCAGTAAGACGCCATTATGGCGAGGGGCAACCATCAGGGGGTCTCGACCCGCAGGTTGACTGCTGCTCGCGCGGCTTGCTCACGCTACCCTAAATTTAGCCTCGTCCCCTCCACAGACACTCCCCTGATGCGATATTCACGTTGAGGGTGCGTCAGAAGCATAAATCATGCAAAGACAATCCCAGTTTGTAAAAAACACCAGAGCACTTAATAAACAGTAGTGTGTGTGGGGTAGACACAGTGTCACAGGGTAAGCGTCACAGCCACAGAGTCACACACACCTGTGTGTGTGTGTGTGTGTGTGTGTGTGTGTGTGTGTGTGTGTGTGTGTGTGTGTGTGTGTGTGTGTGTGTGTGTGTGTGTAGGGTAATCAAGCATGACAGATTTTTTCTGCAAGTTTCCATACTAATGCTCCCTACGGTCGCAATAACAGGGCGAGCTCTGCTGGCGCACAAGGCGCAAGTTGGCACCTCGACAGAGTGTAGTCTAGTTATGTTATAGCTCGGTGCCACACAGAAATTGCGAAGATAGCTGATCTAAAACTTTACATCGTGCCACAATAGGGTTTAAGTGGATAATCTCTAGCGCACTATCCATTGTCCCATTATGACATGTAACAAGTACACCAATACCACGGCTCTAACTATTTCACATTACTTTGCCTGTGTAACAGTACCTCCGGTATTGTGACTTGACTTATCTGAATGCAAACCACTATGATCGGGTCGTTTGTATCCAGTTACAGACATTTGTGTCTTCTAGGTCCCTAGCAGACCTGTGGGGTATATCCAATACTTTTGACCCTATCAGCTATGAGTGCAGTCAGAGGTTGTACTGACAAGAGGAGCGGGTGGAAAAGGACAATTGTGACAATCCAATACAAAGTAGATCCTGGGACTAAATTTAGCACTGAACAAAAGGTTATTGATTAAGCATCATACCCAGGGGGCAAAGGAAGGTGTGCTGCATTTGCCCCGACATACAAAGTTGTCCACCAGAAATATTATCTATGACCCAGTAGGATCACAACCTATATGGACAACCCGGTCAATTTGTAGCCTACAACAAAGTCCAATATGGCCGCCTTTAGTTTTAATGGGGCGTGAATAGGGCAAAATTTTAAACTGAGGGATATTTCCACGAAACTTCACAGGTTGATCAATGGTATCCATATGAACATTTTTTGTATTGCAAGTTTCCATGAAATCCAATATGGCCGCCACAATATGGCCGCCATAATGTAAGGACCCAGAAAATAGGTTTTGCCTCTAACTTCTGAACCAGATGAGCTAGAAACGCAAACTTGGTGTCTATTTCATGGTGTCTGACCATGGGAGACCCAATGGAATAGCTTATTTTATTATTGGGTGTGTCTGGACCTTTATTGTGCATATTTGCAAGATGGTGGACTGCCAAAATAGAGCTTTAACATAATTTCTACCATGATTGTTGACTGCTTTTGCAAATACAAGCAATATGAATCCATTTGCTAAGATTTATGGCACAGAAGGGACTTATACCTGTATTATTCTTGAGTTTGCATGTTGTCAAAATGGCTGTAAATGAGACATTATATTTCTTGTCCGATTCTACTGTATGTAGTTGTAGCAATGACTTCAGATAAAATCAGAGACCAAAACAATGTATCTTAGAAATTATTTTTTAATTAAAAAAAAAAGAAAAAAGAGAGAGATTATCTCAATGAAATGAATGCAACTGCCTTTTTGGGTCTTTCACACATAGACATGCACATGCTTTCCAACAACTTCAGCTTCAGGGAAATTATAATGAACACATGATTAAAACAGGCTGCATTATAATGCAAATACTTGCTAGTCACTATCACTGTCATGTGTACCTATCCTGCTGCATCTTGTCTCCAGTCCTTGGCAACGACACCCCAAGTAGCATGCAATTCCCTTCTTCGCACATGAACAGTTTTTCTGGCAGCCTTTGATACAGCTACATGATATTGCCTTGTCCATTGATATAGGCCAGGCTGACTCTGTAGATGGACAGGGGACTGCCTTCCCATCACTTAGAGACCATCCATATTCAGTGAAGCAAGGGATGTCTGGCTTCGCGATGTGTGCAGTTTTATGTATTATGGCTGCTAGAGCAGCTCTTTTCAGGTGCAGGCCAAAGGCATTTTCTGTAGGTGGCAGCAGCTTCAACAGGGTTGATCGGTTATTTAGGAACTTGTACACTCTCAGCTTTGCCAGGTCAAAGTCCTCCGAATGGTCAGCTTTTGATGCATATACAGCTATTGTGAGGTCTCTAGCCTGATTCTTGAACATCCTCTGAGAGGGAATAAGAGGAATTTTCACCAAACTCCTGAAGTGCAGGGAGATCTAGACCCATGCTGGTCTTGAACCATGCCTTCTTTCCAGTGAAAAAGGGATAGCTGGTGGTATCTCTGCCACTCAGGCTGTGAATAAAGGGCGGGGCAGTGGAACCAGTCTTAAGACAGCTGAGCAGGAACACAGGTATGTCCATTCAAAACCTGCAAAAGAATATGAAGTCTCTGCACAATATACAGCTCCTGATCCTCAAGAGTTTTTTGCTGTCTCTGAAAACAAAGCAAACCTTCTAAGATTCCTCTGTGAAGAATGGTGTCAAAATGAGACACTTAAGTCTGCTCTTGGTACAACCCATCTTTACCTGAGTGGAGGATTTAAAGAAGAGACAAGGGGTGTTGTGATCAAGGAGGGGTGTGTTGTTGATGTCCCTGCACTAGAGTCAACACAACAGGAGGCCGACACAAGGGTAATTCTACACACCATCTACAGTGTCCAGGCTCACAAAGTTGACAGAGTTGTCATCCATGCTAATGACACAGTCATCATCATCATGTGCCTATATCATGCTGCCACCCACCTCCTAGACCTTCCAGAGCTGTGGGTGAGAACAGAGCAGGATGCATATCTTCCTATCCATCACATGGTCTCAGCCCTTGGACTCGCACAGTGTCGTGCCCTGCCCTTTATTCACAGCCTGAGTGGCAGAGATACCACCAGCTATCCCTTTTTCACTGGAAAGAAGGCATGGTTCAAGACCAGCATGGGTCTAGATCTCCCTGCACTTCAGGAGTTTGGTGAAAATTCCTCTTATTCCCTCTCAGAGGATGTCAAGAATCAGGCTAGAGACCTCACAATAGCTGTATATGCATCAAAAGCTGACCATTCGGAGGACTTTGACCTGGCAAAGCTGAGAGTGTACAAGTTCCTAAATAACCGATCAACCCTGTTGAAGCTGCTGCCACCTACAGAAAATGCCTTTGGCCTGCACCTGAAAAGAGCTGCTCTAGCAGCCATAATACATAAAACTGCACACATCGCGAAGCCAGACATCCCTTGCTTCACTGAATATGGATGGTCTCTCAGTGATGGGAAGGCAGTCCCCTGTCCTACAGAGTCAGCCTGGCCTATATCAATGGACAAGGCAATATCATGTAGCTGTATCAAAGGCTGCCAGAAAAACTGTTCATGTGCGAAGAAGGGAATTGCAAGCTACTTGGGGTGTCGTTGCCAAGGACTCGAGACAAGATGCAGCAGGATAGGTACACATGACAGTGATAGTGACTAGCAATTATTTGCATTATAATGCAGCCTGTTTTAATCATGTGTTCATTATAATTTCCCTGAAGCTGAAGTTGTTGGAAAGCATGTGCATGTCTATGTGTGAAAGACCCAAAAAGGCAGTTGCATTCATTTCATTGAGATAATCTCTCTCTTTTTTTCTTTTTTCTAATTAAAAAATAATTTCTAAGATACATTGTTTTGGTCTCTGATTTTATCTGAAGTCATTGCTACAACTACATACAGTAGAATCGGACAGGAAATATAATATCTCGTTTACAGCCATTTTGACAACATGCAAACTCAAGAATAATACAGGTATAAGTCCCTTCTGTGCCATAAATCTTAGCAAATGGATTCATATTGCTTGTATTTGCAAAAGCAGTCAACAATCATGGTAGAAATTATGTTAAAGCTCTATTTTGGGAGTCCACCATCTTGCAAATATGCACAATAAAGGTCCAGACACACCCAATAATAAAATTAGCTATTCCATTGAGTCTCCCATGGTCAGACAACATGAAATAGACACCAAGTTTGCGTTTCTAGCTCATCTGGTTCAGAAGTTAGAGGCAAAACCTATTTTCTGGGTCCTTACATTATGGCGGCCATATTGTGGGGGCCATATTGAATTTCATGGAAACTTGCAATACAAAAAATGTTCATATGTATACCATTGATCAACCTGTGAAGTTTCGTGGAAATATCCCTCAGTTTAAAATTTTGCCCTATTCACCCCCCCCATTAAAACTAAAGGCGGCCATATTGGACTTTGTTGTACAAATTGACCGGGTTGTCCATATAGGTTGTGATCCTACTGGGTCATAGATAATATTTCTGGTGGACAACTTTGTATGTCGGGGCAAATGCAGGTTTCCTAAAAAAAGGCTGGTTTGCCCCCTGGGTATCAGTTCTGGAGCTCTTAAGCATGACCTTATTCCAATGAGACGACTTCATCGCGGGGCAGGGGCGTCATTTGGGGTCCTAGGGGATGGCAATTGCCACCCGCTAGTGTTTCTTAAATTCTTTATGATCTCAATCCCTAGCCATCCATCTATGTGACATGTGACACACATGTTATAGACAACTTTTTTTCAAAGAAATTTAAATGGCAAACAATTGCAGATCTACAAGCTCACAAAATGTTGCGATGTGATGCGTTGTGAACTTTTCACCCTTTTGAAAGAGGGCAATAATAAGTGGTTGCTTTTTTGTCACCACCTATAATTTCTTTCTGAAAGGACTTCTCTGTCTCAGGTTCTTGTGGAACTTGAAAAGCAGTTTCAGAACAGTGTCACCTTCTTAGTGCGCTAGTAGTGTGTCTCTGTTTTGAACAACAGATGGCGCTGTGCAGTCATTCAATTGTGAGAAATAATGTGAAATAAGACTTTGGGCTTTGAGGTTTTTTCTTCTATCCCAAAATGGGCAGTTTCAACTCCAGGGTGGCATGGAGAAGTTCTCCCGTCTGTGTCTTCCATTTTTTCAGCAGTACACTCCAGTGACCCCAGCAGAGCGCAGTGAATTATTGATCAGCTCTGACTAGCACCTAGATCAGGTTTACATTGTCACTCAGATTTCTCAGAAATAGGTATGAGAGATTTAAGCAGGCAGGCAGGCAGGCAGGCAGGCAGGCAGGCAGGCAGGCAGGCAGGCAGGCAGGCAGGCACGCGCGCGCACACACACACACACACACACACACACACACACACACACACACACACACACACACACACACACACACACACACACACACACACACACACCATAGGAAGCACTTTTAGATGAAATGGAAACACCATAGATGGCAGGAAGCACAAGGCTATAGGAAGCACCATACAGAACTAGAAGACAGGGATTGGGAAGCACTATACGTGCACACATATACATCAAAGGGCCGCTGCCCTTTTATCCGTGTGTAAAAAAGTGCCCTCCCCAGACCATGAATGCAGTTTTTACTATGGTGAAAGAAATGCAAATACCCTCATTCCATGCCATACCATTCAAGAGAATTGCCTTGTCCAAACTCTCCTGAACATGAATGCAACATAATTATGTTGAAATAATTCCCCTCTCTGTGTAGAAATCAAGCATCGAAGATTTTCAATATTTTCAACTAAAGGCTCTTTTAGTACATTTCAGCCCCTGCCTCTTTAACATTCTCTGCACATAAGCACCATAGATGACAGGGAGGGAAGCACCATAGGAAGCACCATAGATGACAGGGAAGCACCATAGGAAGCATCATAGGAAGCACCATAGATTTCTGTATTTTTGTGGCAGTATACTGTACTGTCCCCCATAGAGACAAGAATGATGAAAGGGAGGCCGGCCTGCAACAAAATAATGACTTAAATTCAAACGCATGGCCTCACCGCCAGTACATTACACCTCAGAGCACTGGTCTGCCTGGGGAACACATTTCCTTGTTCCAGAGGTTTCAGAGAAGTAAATTACACTGGAGGTTACTGTAAACTTGCTTTGTGTGAATGAGTGATGTGTGTGAAGGCCCCTCAGTGATCCATGCCAGCATAATGAAGATGGATGCCCCACCTGTGCACTGAGCATTCTTCATGACAGCGCAGTCATCCTTGTACATTAGCCGGCAGAGATTTGAGTGCTGCTGCAGCTCCCCTCCTGGCTGCAGGCCCATTATCCTGCATCCCACAGCACATGGCGGAGAGAGACGAGGCAGGAACAGAACACAGGGAGCAAAGAAAGAGAGGAGATTGGACGAACCTCAAAAATCTAATAAGATATTAAAGAGAGGTGGCCTTCCCATGGGAGAAGGTATGGTTGTGAATTCCACATCGAGCTGGTGATGAAACATCTGAACAATTTCCCGCTGAACTAAGCGCTTTTTTGTACTTTTAAATGTGAAAATCTACAATGCCACAGCGCAAGATGATGTGATGTGTTGGGAGGTTGTAGATCTGCTATTCTTGAATTTTTGGGGAATAAATCTTTGACATGCCCCAAATAGGAAGACTCGTAAACCAGCCTTCTCCTGACATTCTGATTGAGCAAATCAAATGTTGCTCTCTGGAGGAGGCTGGTTTACGAGGCTACCAAATAGGGACACCAGGGTTAAAGTAATTAATCTGCTTTTCCAGATCTTCACATAATAAGGTGTGCGTGGCTGCGTGCATGTGTGCGTGTGTGCGTGCGTGCGTGCGTGCGTGTGTGCGTTTGTGTGTGTGTGTGCTTGCATGTACCATTGCATGGCATGCATTGTCAGTGTGTGTGGAGTAGGTTAGAGAGACCTCCCTACTGGGTTTCATAATGAGGTGCCAGAAGACTTGGCAGGAGGACGGGTGGGGCAATTTGGAGCACATGAAACGGAAGGACTTTCCCCCAGAGATCATCTAACGCTTCAACAATCAGTCACAGCCTCAAGAGCAACCTTTCCCTGTTACCTTGGCGTTGTTGCTCTCTCTCTCTCTCTCTCTCTCTCTCTCTCTCTCTCTCTCTCTCTCTCTCTCTCTCTGTACTCACCCTGCACCCCATCTCTGTCTGGTTCCCTGTTTATCCTCCTAATTTCTACCTTGTTATCTCAATTCTCATTACATTTTTTCTCTTTTAATTTGCCAATTCCCCTTTTCTTTTTTTGTATTCCTATATGTCCTAATTCTCTCTATCTTGTTCAGTCTTTTAGTTTTTGTCTCTTGTCTTCTCATTCTATCTCACTTGATCTCTATTGTTCTATTTCACTTGTTTTTCTCTTTCTTTCTCTCTCTCTCTCTCTCTCTCTCTCTCTCTCTCTCTCTCTCTCTCTCTCTCTCTCTCTCAGATCACTATTGATCCGTTGTCTTTTTTGTTCTTATCTTCAGTAACAGACTTGTAACAGTGCAAGATATTTCTGACAAGAAACTGTATCCCATGAGCTTTCCATGTCAACATAAAGAACTGGGCTACTATGGATGTTAGGGCTGCCTACTGACTGAGCAAGGAACTGAACTCCCTTCTGCTCCAGTGGCCATAGGCTTGTAGCCTATGTGGTATTGCAGTGGTTCTCAAACCTTTTTCAAGGTCAACCCCCGTAAATAACTTTGTCATCCAAGGCACCCCTGAATTACATTGTTACTTTTAGAACCTTACATTTAGCCTATATTACAGCACGTAAATATGTAAATCTTTCCCTTTAGACCAGGGGTCTTCAACAGGGGGTCCGGGACCCCTAGGGGGTCCTCAGAGTTACTAAAGGGGGTCCTCCAAATCTTTGAGTGATAGAAACTTTTTTTCTCCTTTTTTATATTAACCACTACCCTAGTGTCCATATTCTGAGAACTTTAGCCTTGTGAGCTTGTAGATCGGCTATTTTTGTCAAAGAGCTTTGGTGTAGAGGGGAAAAAGAGCAGACTAAGTACAGCGTGAAAGGTCAAGTGTATTAAGTATTGACGGTTCAAGTGGTTAAATATCTGAAAACACAAATTTACATGAATCCAAAATACACTGATGATTGTGTTGTCAAACAATGAAACTATATGGAATCTATGAACAGGTTGTGGGGGTCCCTGCTTCGTCTCTCTCTAAACTAATTAAGGTGTCCTTGGCTTGAAAATGTTGAAGACCCCTGCTTTAGACATTTAACATTCACCAAAAATAGCACATAGACGACAAGCTTGTAGTTCGGCTGTTTTTGGCAAGGAGGTTTGGTGGTCTGTCTTACTTAATGTAACTATAGTGGTTAAACTGAAGTGATATTACACCTGCAGTAACCCTGGACTTGCATCACAGTGCTTTTAAGCCATGACATCATTTTGCAGTCAGACCTCCAAGCAGATTTATTGTCAAAATGTGTCCCTCGCTATTTCAACAGATCCGAGACAAAAATAACGACTAAAGTAAAATTCTACCACTTTCCTGTCAACAAGAAAGAGAAGACAAATTAGTAAATTGTAAAAATAGTAAAAAGATTCATGGGCGCTGGGGCCTTTTGGCCCTAAAAGTTCTCCTCTGCCTACAAAATGATGTCAGACTTAAAAGCCCCATAGGTGCCACGGCACTCACTTTGAGAAACCCTGCCGTATTGTACAGCTCCAAGGTGTGTAACTGTACTGTATATGTCTGTCAAGCAAGCAGGGTGCAGCGGAAAAGAGAGCATTTATGCTTATAGCGAACCCACCCATGTTAAACAAAGGTATACAGTATAAAACAATTAAACAAAAGCTAAAATCACCACATTACTTTACTAATCCTTTTCCGTAATAGTGAGCTACAGTACGTTAATAAAAATGATGTCAGCGTTCACCTTAATCTGTAACAGATTACATTTGCAATTTTCCCTGCCTGGAAATATTGATTTCAATGAGGCCTTGACTGACAGCCTTTGTTTGTTTATTTATTATTATTTTTTACTTTCAATTAGTTTGTGCCTAATTGCTGTCCAAAAATGTATCAAGGGGATCAATGTATGAGTGGTCAGCGCATTAGGAAATTACATTTTTATTGGATAGATAATTGGACATGGATTTGCTGAAATCCTCCCAATTAAATGCTCTGTAACCCTACATAATGTGGAATTGTCTTTTGATTGGCATAAGCATAATGTATTACATTGCAGCTCAGTAGATAGTTAAAGAAAGTCTCTGAGTTATAAAAATATATACTTTTAAAATAGAAATACTATACTTTTGTACCTTTATTTAACCTTTGTTTAACTTTCCAATTGAACCGCATTAGCAAGTCAATTTATAGCAAGTATTTCCAAAGCATTGCATCATATTTCGTCATTCAACATCTATAGACTGCAGTAGTGATGTTTACTATGCATTCAGTGTGCCAGGGTCCTTGTTTGCGGAAGACAGAGGTTGCTTTGAACACAGATAGATCTACAATACAGTATGCTAGCCTAGGTGCCTCTTCCAGGTGGGCCCCATCTCACCTGAAAATGCAGAGTGGTCCAATCGTGTCCAGTCTAGTTTTGCAATTATGCAAACTGGTAAGAATCATTACCTTTTCTACCTTTACTAGAATGCCTACGGTAAACTCATTATTAGGCAAGTTTGCTTTGCGTGCGTGCGTGCGTGCGTGCGTGCGTGCGTGCGTGCGTGTGTGTGACTGTGTGCATGTGTGTGTGTGTGTGTGTGTGCATACATGCATGGATGGCATGCATGTTTGTGTGTAGGCCTACAGTATGTGTGTATATGAGTGTTCCTTTAGGACGGAGCTGTCAAACTCGAACAAGATAACCTGAAAGGCTAACAGCTCTACCTTGAGCACTGGGTCTCATGTCTTAAGCAATACTGTTGAAGAGGCTCTTTGGGTGGTTGCACTTTTTTCTGAGCTGCTACAAAGCAGGATGGATATTTCTTCCATCATTCTCAAGACGATGATTTGATGAGTTCTTGCTATGGAAAGGTGGGTTCTTTTCCATGTTTTCACTAGGCACAGACTGTAAACTCTAGAATAATTAGGCTATTTCAGGATATTCAACTTCATCAGGCACGCAGTGGAATTCAGCCTTTATTTTGGGTTTGTCTTTTATCCATGCATTAAAACAAGCTGACGTGTTTTGATGCTTGGGTGGTACTGTAACATCGAGCTTTCTAGGCCTGCTTTGAAGGTGTATTGTTGTGTCTGGCTGTTTATCTCTGTTTCCTGACCTCCCATGGAAAAAGAAACGGCCAAAATTGTATTGATTATACAATATACTGGAATAGATACCAGACTATCAGGTCAATCCATAGTACTGTAATGAACTGTAGGTTCAATAAAGCCAAGAACCCAGCATTCTGTCTTTCTTTACATGAAAATGCCTTTGGGAAACTATTTAAAAGAAGCATTAAAACTTTGAACATCTACTGTAGAGACCTCCCAACTATCTTTCTGCCCTATTTATACAGTTTTGTAAGGAAGATCTTTTTCATAATTACCAACACTTCTCTCACATAGCAACATCTAAGATGACACAGATGCTTTCCCATACCACAACATATAGGCTTTCATTCATTTTAACAGTCATACTGTGTGATCTCAACATACAGGCTTTGTGGGGGTAGGTTGCGAGATGTTTAATAAGTCTGTTTAATTACTGTCATTGCTGTTTAATTATCATTCTAGGAACTAACTAACTTGACTGAAGAACATGTGCAATCCATATAGTCACATGCTGCTTGAAAGGGGCTTCAGGTCGAGATGAGGCATAAAAACAACAGCGAAAGGACAAAGAGCCATTGAAACAATGGCCCTGTGAGAAGTCACTGTCATTATTTTTGCATTTCTTGTCATATAATCAAAGAAGGGCTTATTCAGTCATGTACTTATGAACTGAAGGAATGGCCTGAAGTAAACAGTTACTTTTAAAATGTCACAAAAACAAAATCCTCCCAATGCCAATAAAGCAAGTGAAAAACAACAGCTAAAAGCCCTGTCCGTGCATGGAAGGGGCTTTTACGCTTCCATGCCCACAGGCCCATTGTCTCATAATCCTCCTACAGTACATGTACACATATGCACATTTAATAAGGCAGGAGTCAGGACCTACACCCATGCAGCACCTTACACTACACATTTCTTATTAACACATCCCACACATACACAGGCAGGCACCTCGGTGCCTTCAGCTTGGCTGGGCGAGGCCAGCAGGCGCAAGCATTCTCTTTCTCTGCACTAGCGACTGCTACAGGTTGACCGGGGTTCCTGTTCACAGCGGGGTTTGCCTAGAACTGATGTGGGATCCATAATAATGTGGGAGGGATAGCATGTTCATCTGCCTGCATTACACCTTCCCAATGAAACACCTCAGTGTCAGGTGAAAAGAAGCAGCAAGCGACTCCATGTGTATTGGAGGAAACGTGTATTGGATAATAATAATAATAATAGGCCTAATAACATAATGATATTAACCTCATGCTACTGTATTTCATGGAATGCTGCAGTATATCATTTTGAAACTAAAAGCAGTGCTCCTCAGAGCACAGGTCTCCGCCAGGTCAGGTAGGTTACTGTGGCCTCCTGGTGGCATGATAATAGGCCAATGTGAAAAGCATGCCATGTCTTCTGACACTTCATGCATGATTTGAGGCATTTTGTTCCAAAAATGTGTTTTGCAAAAGTAGACCAGCTGGTGGCGCTATAACAGGCCAATGTGAAAAAGGTGTTCCATGGCCTAGTGGGAATATGCTAGGCAGATGTGAGAAATGCAGGGCAGAGGTTTTTCCATGGCCTCTAGGGAGTGCGCATACAATGTTTTCCACTGATCGGTGGAGTTATAGGTAAAAAAACACAAATCATCCTGTTATAGCACCACAATGAGGCTGATTTGGAATTGGAAGTGGCATTTCTTCCTCGGCCATGCCTTTCGGCCTGGCGGAGAAAATGAGATGCCTGTTTAAGCTTTGTTGGTTTCAAGGAAAGGACTGCTTGTCAAGATGAATACAGTCAATGCAATCCTTGTGGTCGCTATAAATGTGTGACTTTTTCTTAAAATGTCACTCTATGCAAAAATTGTGAAAAACAAATGAAAAATAGTGGCAATCCAAAAATGTGGATAAAAGAAAAAGCCCCACTTCAAACACATAAGCAAAAGAAAACTGAGGTAATGTTAGTTTTTCTTTGTGTGATCATCAGTAACCTTTAGTTACTGTATGCACTTTCTTTTTCTTTTTCTCTTCTCCCTTAATTTAGTTGTTATGCCAATTGATTCCTCCCCGCACACACACACACACACACACACACACACACACACACACACACACACACACACACACACACACACACACACACACACACACACACATACACACACCTCCTCTGAACACAGGCCAATTGCGTCCGTACAGACGTCCAACAAATCCGGATGCACCAGAGTGGATTTGAACCAACAACCTCCGTGGTGGTGGCCTGGGTCTTTAATTAACACTGCTTCATCTGAGCTGCACTTTCTATTGAGGTGCATTGAACAGTGACAATGTATTTATGCAAAACGTTCACTTGCAGGCCTATCTGCTGTATCACGTGGGTGTGGGCCAAACAATTACCCACCTGAGATATCCCCATGTTGTTAGGTGGATTGAATACTTTATTAGTCAGAAATGTAAACAGCACGTGGTACGGTAATAAGGATAATGCAACAGAGTCCTGGGGACTTGTTGACAACGTGGTCCAATGGATGCTTTTATGCAAATTTGTTTTCTGATTTGTTATTTGTTTTATTGTTCTGTTCCAATGCTCATTATTTTGTGAAATGTTTTCAGGGCCTCCATTTTGCTCATTTGTTTTGTGAAATGTTTTTTTGAACATCCATGCTTAACCTAGTGTACCTTATTTCGGACATTGGTCCAGAATCACGTGACACCAAGTTCACCGTAGCAATGATGCTGCTGGTGGGAATAGTTTCTAGGTCATTGTTAAAAAGAGACTAATGTACCAGAGAGCTATGGGAGGCAGAGACTTGGAGAATCAGATACAGACATAAAGTGAGAGAGTGAGAGGGGCCAAGAGTGACCGAGTCCCACATAGAGACAGAATTGGAATATAAATGAGTGGAGAGGTCAGTTGAGTTATTTAATTGTCTTACAGCTGCAGAAATGATTTATTTTACTTCAGAGTACCGCCAAATGAAGTAAAAAGAGTAGCAGGCAGCTCTGATCAAAAATCAGTTGAAGTTCATCCATCTGAAAGTTAAACAATGTGTAGAAGCCATTGCTCTGGGTTTATTTGTTAGATTATTGTAATTATTTTTTCATTATTATATTTGTGATTATTTAGTATTATTTGGCATTATTAGTTAGTTTGTTTGTTAATTGATTGATTGATTCGTTTATTATTTGGCACCATGGGCACGCCTCTCCTGGGCCTGGTTGATTGGGAACCAAGGGCATATATAGACATAAGTGACGAGGAGAAGGCATGCACCTGTGTGGACAAAATGTTTTATACCAGCACCACCAGAGATACCAATGCCAGGAAAAGTTTGTAACAATATGCACTGTGGACGAAGTTAAGTAAAGAATGCAAAACGAAGTTCAACCTGTGGACGTTGTGTTATTTATGCTGCGTATAATTCCAAGTCTTAACCAGGTGTATCAGTGGGTTTTGGAGGAAATGTTTGGAGCCAACAAAGCTAGCACTTACTGTACACAATGTGAACGTCACATCTCTTGGAAGATGGAAGAGTGTGAGCATTCAGTAGTTCCTCCAGGACCTCCCTGCTCATGTCTGACCACAAGAAACCAAACAAACAAGCCCTTGTCAAGCACACAGGGCCAGACCTTCCATATGCAACCTAATTACGTGTACCCACTACCTAGCCTTTCCTGAAAAGGCCTGAGCCCCTTGACTCATATACAGATAAGGAGGAGAGGTCTCCATGTCAGAAAGCCAATTTATCAGTCTGCTGAAATAATGCAATATCGATCTCAGGTACGTGACCCTATATCCTATAGTGCACAGTACTGTGTGGCTGTTGCAATGAGCTGGGGGAATAAGAATAATAGTAGATCAATATGGGCCAGGACATCTAGTTTTGTAGTGAATGGATATTTTATGCAGTTCACTGAATGAATGACAATGTGATTCTCAATGAAGTAATTTTGTATTCAAAAATGAGTAGCAGAACTGGATGAGGCTGGGGTGCCTGCTGGCCTACTGGTCCAGGCGCATACCACTTAGGCATTGCCACATAGGCATGGATGCCTGGCGGCGTCACCAGTACGATTCCCGATCTGGACGACCTTTGCCGAGTCTACTGTCCTATCCAATAAAGGCATAAAAAGTCTGAAAACAAATCTTTAATTTTAGTTTAATACAAACTAGTTGGCAGGTGGAATGTGGCTGAGGTGTTATGGATGGACGGACTGATGGACAGGATGTGCCGGGTCCAACGGTCGCAATTAGCCTGATTTACCACTCTACTTATAGGCTACATTATATAATACTTTTATATTATACTGTCATTCGAACATAGTGTCGCATCACAACGTGATGTGAGTTTGTACTGTAGATCTGCCGATTCTGTAGATTTTTGCTATTTCTGAATTTTTTTTAAAGTTTTGCTTAATAGGTTGAAAGCGCGCTGGCCTGGCTGCGACCTGCGCTGTGCGTTGTCTTAGCGGAAGAGCTCGAATTTGGTGGAAGTGCTGCATTTAAGGGAAGTTAGGTCATGTGGTCTGTTTACATCCCCCAGCAAAACAAACAAAAATTGATTGTAGCTCTTAACTCGCTCTTAATAGGTGTAACTTTGTCAGAATCCATGTTTTGTTTGGATATTGTTTATTGCGAGCGCAACCAAAGGAGTGGGAGAAGTAGAACAGATTTATTCATTTATTTCAGCAGGGAATAATTATGTTTGCAGGAACACCGCACTGTGAAAAAAGGCAACCTCTGAGAAAAGTCCCACCTTTCTAGACACTCTGACATTAGGCCACTCTATATCGTGACCAGGCTTTTCTCTTCACAGATGAGTAAGCCTGGCTATGCGAGGTTAGGTTGAAAGTGGATAACTGTTGGAGCACTAATGGACTTCACAGCCCATGCTGATGTATTGAAATCCTCCAAACCAATTATTCATTGAAATTGATTCATTGATATTGATTCATAATAATCGATTAGTTTGATTAACTGTTCCACCCCTAACAAGGGCCATAGACTTCAGATTGGTACAGTACATGACTACAGTACATGTGAATACATTAAACTGTGACTAAGCAAAGTTAAAAGTGTTAAATGGGTTAAATGGGTCTTTCTTTGTAGTCCGTGGCACTCGACTTTGTTTTCTTCTGACTCCGGGATTCAATCATGAAGTTTTCATAAAGTTTTCAGAGAGACAGCGGGATGCAGCTCTGTTCTTCCTGCTGTCAGAAAATGCAAACGAGCACATTCATATTCAGCAGCAAGGCACAATTTAAACCACCATCACTCAGTTCCCACTGTTTCCTGGGATTATTCATGGAAAACACAGTTGTGCACTTATCACTCAAAAGTGACTTGACAATGAAAGCATGTTGCCTATTTCACTAGGCATCCGGGTGGCACCTTTCATCAAACGTGCAGGCTCCGCTGAGGTTAACCCAGACTGTTTTTTTTTAAAGCTTTTATGGCCGCCTTCACCCCTGATATGAGATGACTTCTTGACAGAATGACATCCTGTCAACTACAATAAAAACGGTCCAATAGAAAAATCAATGCGTTGCAGGGTATTATAATCCACTGTTTGTGACAGCCTGACTGTAACCAGTGGCAAAGTAACTAAGTACATGTACTCAAATAGCCTACTGTGTTTAAGTAAAATTGTAGTATCTACACTTTTACTTCTACTCCACTAGAGTACACCTCAGAGGCAAATATTGTACTTTTTACTCCATTAAAATTATTTGAAATAAAACTTTAGTTACTAGTTGCTTTGTAAATTTGAGATAATTATTACAAAACATACGTTAACCACTTCAGTCCTGTGTATACTTCTACAAGATTGTAGATCTACTACTATTTTTATACATTTGGAAACTTGTGAAATGGCACATTCTGCCTAATGAGTACTCTTACTTTCAGCACTTAAAGTATACTGTATATTAATGCAAATAATTTGTAAAGTAAATGTAAAACATCTCATCTAGATATATTAGTGTGTGTAGGGTTTGCATGCCCCAGTTGTGTAACTAACAAATTAAACAATAGTGTGCCAAAAAAAAAGCAATCAAAGATGAATGAAGCAACAAGGAAACTGATCACAACAGCTGCAAGTTTAATGAAATGTGTTTTATCAATCAACCAAAAATACCCCAATGAATTGGTGAAATCCCTCTGTGAGCCTCAACAAGGCATTTAGATTGCAATGGGGGGAAGTGGTATTGTAGCTGATGGGGCATATTTTCAAGGAAGACGTGTGTTGTGGCTAGATTACTGAAGCATGAGCCAAGTCAGTTCCCAGCGGTAGTGTATCTCATTTATATAGCTTATTACTTTTACCAGTGCATTCCCACTAACACCCATCTCCCAAGTAAACACAACACCATTGAGTGGAAAACCCAACGGCACGCACGCTGTATAGACAAATATAAATTTAATGACTCACTAGACCATTGACTGTACATAAACAGCTGCAAACAAGAAATACCGCCCCTCTTTTCTCGGCTGCCCAGAGAGACTGCCACTCTGCAGGGTTATGGGAAATACTTTTTGACACAAACCAACCAATTAGAGAGAGAGCATGAGGAGAGAACGTATCCCTCATGAGATGGTGGACTCATTACATTGTAGATACAGGCTGCTGATATGGAAACGCATGATAGGACCCAATCTGGGCATATTTGCTTTTATTTCCCCAAAAACATTATGCTTATAGGAGTTCGTGGGGAGCAGTGCTGTATGAACCAATCACAGAAATGCTTCTTCTTGTATCTACAGTATACGGATGATTAATTATTATCAGCAGCCATATAGTGTGAAATTGATTTCTGCAGCTGTCTGTAGAGCCATCGGAAACAGGCAATGCACAATATAAGGTTTATCAGTAGCAGTAGAGTAGTATATAGTAGTGGAGAGGAATAAGTTCTCCCCCATGAACAGTTGAGTATGTACAGTAGCCTATATACATTAAAACGGTTGGCTCACAACTAATCACAACATCAAAGTTTGACGCTCTTCGTGACCACATCATGATGCTTCACATTCTCATACCTAAAATATGTAAATAATGATTAGTCCCCTTTCCTTTAGGGAATCATTGTCATTGCACATGCGTGAAATCAGTTCTTTTAATAAAGTGCCCTGGGAGATGTTAGGGGTCAAGTGTCTTGTTCAGGGACGCTCTGACACATATAGACTGGGCGGTGAACAGGTGCTTTCTGATTCCCACATGGCCCCTCTACCCATTCAGCATTGACCGCAGGAATAAAACTGAACAGCAACACATTATGTAAGACGTCTTTGTATTATGCAAATATCCTGTCCTTACAATTTTATTAAAGTGTCACAACAAATCACAACAAGTTGTCTCAAGACACTTTACACGACATTGTCTCACCCTGAGCAAGCAGTTTTTGCGACAGTGGCAACAAAAAACTCCCTCTTAACTGGAAGAAATGTCAGGCCGGTACTGTTCTATACATTAACGACATGAAAGCAGCCTGTAACTGCAAGTTGTTCCTGTTCGCTGATGACTCAGCACTCCTGTTCTTGGGCGAGGACAAAATGCAAGTTGACGCTTTCCAATAACAAATCATTACACCTTGGTAAAACAAAATCCATTCTTTTTGGGTCCAAACAATCACAACAAGTTGTCTCAAGACACTTTACATGTAGAGACCCGACTTTGTCGCACCCTGAATAGCAATTTTTGTAGTTGTAGTATAATATTGTGGCAATCCACAGTCGCGCTCCATGGAGAGGCCCGGTCCACAATCACACTCTTTATCTGCAGCTGGGGGTCCATAGACCTGTGAGATGGGAGACACATAAAACTCTGGGGAGTGGGTCCCCGGATGTCGAGTTAGTGGCGGGCCTTTACTGGAGCGTGAATCCGTACAATGTTAATTAAAATTGCATTGGTGAGACATGCACTTCTGTCTTCCCTGTCCTCTGTCTTTAACCACAGAGGACAGGGTACTAATTGATGATCTCATCTAGGGTGCCCAAATGGCCAGAAACTCCATTGCTTGTCCGTGCACCAAGTACGTGGGGGATGAATGCGAACGGTCCCCGCGGATGGCTACGCACTGTACGCAGGGTATAATTTGGCATTACATTGGAAAGCATACTGTAATGTCAAAGTCACTGAGCAATGTTATTTCCCCCAACTAATTTTGTTCAGTATATCATCCATTTATCAAAAAAGACAGCTTACACCACACAATTACAGTACAATGAATGAACTACTGAGAGCTGCTAGGATCCCCAGACAGCCTTATGTTCCCTAAGCCATATCCTCCTTCAGGGTTGGAGTTAGGGATGGGTTTAGGGTTTGTGGAGGTTAACCTATATATTTAGTCAGGAACACTCACATTAAAGTACCGTAGATCTAACTATTTATTGCAACAAAGGGAATACAGTTAGACTTGGCGTTAAAGCACTCCGCGTTCAGAGAGATGTTCCCTGACTTTTGTACATGCATGCTTGCTAAGCAAAATCAGGGAAAGCAAAACCCCCCATATGGATACAAAAGTAGTACAATAGCAATACATAGACAATATTAGCTTGAATCAGCAGACATAAAATTGCAAGTATTTGAGCCTATGCCAGACTGATCAAAAGGTGGAGTCATATAGCCTACACCAGTAAGACTCCCTAATCGGGAGATAAGCGACCGTAGGTGGCTTATCTAGACAAATAGGGCAAAAATGTGTTTTTCCCAAATCTTCCTGATCCATGTTGATGACATGAGTGTAGACATGCTGTGTAGTGATATTCGTGATTTTAGGGCAAAAACTGTAGGAGCAGTGTCCAAAAATGTGTTTTAAAAATCGGCCTGAAGGTGGCGCTAGAATAGGGCCATGTGAGAAATGAGGGGTGGGGTCTCCGCGTTGCCTTGGCGGACGAATAGGTACTGGCCCCGGCTCTCCCGGACGCTCCTAGCCCGAGTTACGGCATTTTATGTGCGCTGCAGTGGCAGGGGGTCCTCCACTGGGGGCGCCACCACTTTTGCATCCGTTCTGGAGCAGCAGGAGTCGGTGGTCCCCGGGAATTCCCCGTGAGCAGCCCCGTTGGGGTGGTCATTTGGTCATTTTTGCACATTTGGTCATTTTTTACATCTGGGCTCCGGGGGTCCTTGGAGGTTGTAGTTTGGCAGGCAAGGAGTGTGTGTGTAAAATCTGGCATGGATCGGGTCAACGGGTGCGGAGATATAAGCAGGGAAAAAGTGTGACGTGTGACGTGTGAGCACATTTGGTCATTTTTTACATCTGGGGGTCCCCCAGGGACCTGGGGGTCCCTGGGGCTCTGGGGGTCCTTGGAGGTTGTAGTTTGGCAGTGAAGGAGTGTGTGTGCAAAATTTGGCATGGATGGGGGCAACGGTTGTGGAGATATGAGCAGGGCAAAAGTGTGACGGACTGACTCACTGACGCACAGACAGCCCGTGGAGGTTTTGGTAGTAAATGCGACCTACGGTCGCAATTATGAAATGTTTATTCATGCTGGCCAAGTGGGTTAGACTATACTGTAACTCCTGGCTCAAGCCCATTGCATAGTAACATACCTTCAATGTATGATTAAGTGAGCAATGAGCACAAGTCTGCCAGGCCAGGCCCACCCCAGAGAGGCAGTGGAGACCCAGGGGCAATGACATAGTTCCCTCAGCTTGACTCTCTGTTGTTCACACACCACCTGGGAACCATAGGACACACAGCAGCAGCTAGAGGACACATAAAGGAGATGAGAGAAGAGAAGAGAAGACAGTGGGAGTAGTGTTGCCATGTCTTCTTATTATGAGCAACTTTGGGCTTGAGGAAATGAGATGATACAGAGGGAGGTGCAGAGAATAGATCTTATAAAGCTTTGTTCAAATGGAACATGAATGCACACACACACAGGCACGCACGCACACACGCACGCACGCACGCACGCACGCACGCACACACGCACACACACACACACACACACACACACACACACACACACACACACACACACACACACACATGCCCAGAGGGCAAAGCAAAACCCCTAAAGAAGCATCACTCCCCTGGCAGCTAGCCTGACTCATAAAACAGTAAACTACAAAAAAGGGGAAACAGTGGATGTTTGAGTTCTTCCCATGAACTGTACCTTTGCAACTATGATACAGTATAATGTTGGCCCCTAATATGAGCAAGTGTTACTGTTGCTACTTTAGCAGCTACTATGTTTACCAGTGTTTAGCGGTACCATACAGTATAGAGCCTGTGGCATACCTGGCTATTTCCCAGCAGCTTGTCAGAATGATGTACGGTACTGTAGTTGAATCATGTAGGCTAATCATGTTTTTTCCCCACCATTTTGCTTGGTAAACTGACAAAACTCCATCACAACATTAGCAGTGGCACATCAATATAAAATAGCACAACAAACTGGATTTGTTTCTCTAGTCCATCAAAGAGAAAATTCTTCATCTCAATATATTTGTAGCTTTTACACTGTCAATCATTCATTGACAGAGTTTAAGTACTTGCAAGTATTCTACGCTTTTAAAAATATTGAAGATTCAAAAGTTTCCTTCTTAATATTAAATAACAAATCTTCAAAAACTTTGAAAATAGCAGATCTATGCATTTGGGTCTACAGTATTTGTCTTTGAAATACACTGTAAGTGAAGAGAAACATAAAAGCTTCCAAGGTACATACTCAACAAAATGTACTTATATACAGGACTCAAGTGAATGTACTTTGTCACTGTCCACCACTGGTACAGTAGATACTGTAGGTAGAGATAGATTAAATAGATTGCACTTTATTAATCTCACAGCTGCCAAGACACTGAGATACATATTGTACAGTATGTGACCACCATCCTATAGGCGAAGCACAACTGAAAGTATTTTCTTCGTTCTATTTATGGAGAAACACATTATATCATCACATATTACCGCATTACACATACCGTATGCCCCATGAGAATTATCACATCACATCAAAAATAACCCAATACACTATGACATTCAGTAAGCAGCTGGATATAATAAATTATACTGTATGTTCATCATAAGAACCAATACATACAGTACACAATGATGACATGAGTGAATATGAATTATAGCACATTATATCAGATTAAATGCATTAGTGTAGTGTGAACTTTTCTCATTAGTGCAATGTGTGTGATGCTCCTATGCATTGCTGTGCTGTATGATGGCAATCTAAGAGCAGTCATTCTTAAATCAGCATAGTCTCATTATTGGATAATCGTACTTACAACAATAATACAACAATAAACAGGGGCATGTCCAGAACATGTGGCCTAATGAGGCTTGGGTCTGGCTACATCTCAGGCAGCCAGGGTCCAGGATGTTGAATAGACTGGCCAGCTTTTGCCGCTGGCACTGGCAGCTCTGTGAGGATATTGGCCAAGACATCTCAAAGGGGGCGCCCTCTGCATCAGCGGTCCAGCTGTATACCACATAGGCCTGACAGTGTGTCGCGAGTCCCGTTCCCAATGACCTTTGCTGCGTGTCTCTCCCCATCTCTCTCTCTCTTTCCTGTCAATCTTCGCATGAGCTATCATTAAAGGTAGAAAAGCTAAAAACAAATCTTAAAAAACAAAACAAAGAAATCTCAAAGGCCTCTGGCTGGAATACCAAGGAATTTGGTTTTTGCTTCATGCTCCCTGGAGGATGAATACTATTGGTTTTGGTGACCTCAAGCCCTTTCTTCTAGCGCCACCCTTAAGCCAAACCTTCCAATTGCACACAAGATACCACACAATCTACAGAGCAGATTGCCATGAAACATGCTGAACGAGTTCATGGTTCAGTGAATGCTAATAATTTGACTGACCCCATGACTTTTTCCCCAGCATCACCTTGAGGCCAAAATGTCAACCATGCATGTACGAGATCTCACTATCTCATAGGTAGATTTCAGGATGAACCGTATTGATTTTATTTACCCCATGACCTTTCCTTCTAGGCCAACATTTCCACTTGTTTTCTGTTTGAAATATTTTTAATGATGTACTTTATTTTATTCAAATTTAAAGCGTGGCCTGTGGGCCGTGCTTTGAGAAATCCTGAAACAACCAAACTTAATAAGAGCTTAAAACAGCCAAACCTGCTAACAACAGCTGACCACTCCTTATGTGGTTATCAGCACCAATAAGGAGATGCAGCCACCATCCCAGGCTTACAGGGAGCTATAGGGCACTGTCAAGTCAATCTGCTGGGAAGATCAATCACCAAGGGGTTTAAAGGTCAATGCTGAACTTCAAAACGATACAGTCGGGTGACATGGCAGCCTCGCCACTCCACCTCACCTCCCCGCACCATGTGCACACTCCCTGATGACACCGAGGAGCTGAGAGGATCAGAGTGACCTCATCTTAACCCGGGAGTTCAGCCAGAGTTGAAACAGTTAAATGTCACCTTCAGTCACCCCGGTGGACGAACGTGTCCTAGATCGGTGTCACGCACATTCTTCATCCGGAGATAAATTCTCCACATTTTCAACTGGAGCGTGTCTATTTTGAGTAGGCCTACATGTTTCGATCCTGAGGCAAAGTATGTTTGTGTTGCATCTCATGGCAATTCCTATGTATATGTCCTGGCAGTCCTCGAGGAATCTTTTGGAGGTCATTTGCCAGTTTTTGTGAGGGCAAGAAAGACAGAGATTGAGTATTAAAATATGTTTTAGGCTATTAAAATAGGCTATAATGTCACTGTCAGGCAGAAACTTTGTATCTCCAAGTTTCAAATTAGAAGTAGAATTAAGCCCTGCTTCATCATACAAGACTGTCGCACCAACCTAGTAAAAAATAGCAGATCTACACTAGTTTAAATCATTTTTAAAATGATAAATACAAAGCGAACAGTTTTGAACATACAAGGTTTCCACCGACATAAAACAACAACGATAAAAGGTTTGCATTGAAGTACACAACAATGTCATCTTCAGGCTGTAAGGCATATTATGAGGGTGTGCAGAAGGTTGCCCCATGTTGGCATATGTTCATATGTTCCTCATGGAGACTAATGAGGAGGAAGACATTATGTACTGGTGCACTGTAGCATGATAAAGGATTTGTGCCGCTTCTGTGATCAAGTCATACATCCAGCAGTGGAGTGACATGACAGCTAACTGGGGGCCAAAGTCTTGTTAAAGATCCTTAAATCAGTTGATAACAAGTGGTGCCAAGCACAACAAATCTCACCCCCTGGCCTTTCAAGGTCGCTCAAAGGTCATGTTGCCAGTGGAAAGACCACGTGACCTCCTATTTGTTGATCATTGTAAATATATCTAACCATGTTTGAGACAATTATAACAACACTTCCTATGAAGCCCATGTACCACATACTTATAATGCATTACAAAGTATGCGTACACTGTATGATCATAGTTATAATAACTCATACGGCAAATACTCATTGCTTTATAACAATAATGATAATTAATTATAAAGCATGTTATAATCATTTATCATTTTAATGTCAGTACATGACCTTATGAGTAATTATAAAATGCTTTATAATTTGTTATGATTATGATAAAGCATTATGAATATTTGTGTGCTTTGAATGAGTGCTTATCTCAATAATTCTACAGTGTTATTTATAAGCATGTTAGAATGCATTATGGATATAGTTTTAAATAAATTAACAATTAAACCACTGCCTCCAGGGGGAGATGCGAATATCATTAGTGATGTTTTGAAATAATTAAGGTTCAAGAGTGGAGAGGAAGATGGCCATATTTTTTGTTTGGCTCTGCACTATTAGGTTGTGTTAGTAGTATTGATTATTGATTATTTTGCTTGTGGTGGACATGGCGGTGAGATACTCTTGTAACACTGACTAGCATTGACTGTTAAGGACACTTTTGTTTGGCACTGTATTGATAGTTGTGCTTAAAGGGGCACTCCACCACTTTTCAACCTATGTTCATATAATTGGTCCTCACTCAAAAATAGCTTTTCTTTTCAGAAGAGGGCTGTGGGCAGGTCAGAAACCCATAGTCTTGTGACATCATCGATTGCCAATCCAGCTTATAGAAACTGCAGGCTTTCTATTCCTGAAAAGTTGCAATTTTAAAGTGGAAGCCATTGTTCTCGCAATAATAAAAAAAACAAAAAAAAAAAAACAGAATTTTCAAATTATTTTGGGAAAATGATGATGTCACAAGACGATGGATTCTGAACTTCCCACAGCTCTCCTAGGAGACTTGGACTGAGTAGATTTTTTTTGATATTTTATCATGAACATTTGTGAGGACCTATTATATGAAGACAGATTGAAAAGTGGTGAACTACTCCTTTAAGTATTGCTATTTGCTTTTGTTTAAGTATGACTGTTTCACTTATGAGCATTGACTGTTTTTGACACATTATGTATATATTCTTCGTTCCCTTTCTTTGATGTACCTTGCTCTTTACTGTACACTGTTCATTTTTATTCTTTTCATACTTCTCTGTAACTTTGTAAATATCCTTATACTGCTGTGTTGCCTCCGGGCGACTGATTTTCCCACTTGGGATAACTAGTAAGACACCTCAGGGTGACATGCGACCTCGCCGAGGTCGTGCCAATTCTTGGCCATCTGGCCAGTGATGTATATGGGACCAGTTACTCATCATACTGTATATGGAGACCCCTGCATGATAGTCAACAATGTTATGTCAAATGATGTCCATATTGGGCATTACCAAATATGGGCATTCCCAGATATGTCCTGATAACATGATATCCTTAATAATGTCCTTAATATGGATAATAGGAATCCCCATATATGGGCATAAAACGTATGTTAATTAGTAAAGCCAAGCAGGGCCTTGGCGAGTTAGGGCCTGGGTTTGATGCCTGGGGATCTCCATATATAGGCATAAGGGGGTAACCTAACAGGGCATCATCTGGGAATGCCCATACTGTATATGGACATTTTATTTATTTTATCCTTTATTAATATATATATCCATATACATATATGGACTTAATATTAACGTTTTCGCCCTGGTTATTGATGACATCAGAAATCTCCATATATGGGCATAAAGGGGATTTTGTTTCTGGGAATGACCATATATGGACTTTTTATTTTATTTTATCCTTTATTAATAATAATAATATATCCATATATACATACAATATATTTTATGCCCATACATGGAGATCCCTATCTGAACCAGCCACACAGATATGTGCCATGCCTTTGCCATCTGGCCAGTGATATATATTAGTAAAGCCAAGCAGGGCCTTGGCGAGTTAGGTCCTGGGTTTGATGCCTTGGGATCTCCATATTTGGGCATAAGTGTGTACCCTAAAGCCTCTATCAGAGTCCAGGGTGAAGAGCTATTCACTTCACCGCGGTGTAGTTTTCTAGCTATCACCTAAAAATACATAACAAAGCCTAGGTGATAGCTAGGAAACTACAACGAGGTGAAGTGAATAGCTCTTCACCCTGGACTCTGTTAGAGCCTTAACATGGCATCATCTGGGAATGCCCATACTGTATATGGACATTTTATTTATTTTATCCTTTATTAATATATATCCATCCATACATATATGGACTTAATATTAACGTTTTTGGGGAAGGTAGGGTGTAAATCAGAGTAAAGCAGGCTTTTGGGCCAGTTAGGGCCTGGGATTGATGAAATCAGTAAGTGGAACAGGAAGTGATGTCACAGTGACAGTATGGATATCCAGGGTTTGATCCAAGAGGGCGATAGAAAGAGGGTGGAACAGACCCGTACTTCCCGTTTCTGCATGACGTACGGTAGGTGGATACCTTTTTAGGAGGCGGAAGTATGTTTGGAGTCTATTCATTTACAATGAGAGAGCTAACGTGAACACAGAGCAAAATAATAGTTCAGAAGCTATGGTCACTTAACTAAATATTGTACCCGATCTTCACAAGCCACATAATATTAACACAATTGTCATACTAAAGTGGCTTTTATTCAGAGACACAACAAAGGAGAGAATCTACTTTATTATTTCTCTTTAGCTGTCCCAGCAACACACTCTCGCTCCGTCAGAGCCGGCGCCCACTCAGGAGGCTTTTTGTAGGATTTGTGTACCATGTCACACTCTAGTGGATCCAGTGATGTTGAGCTATCTTCATAAATTAAATATCTTTGGTTTGATCTTTGATGAGGTGATGTGATGTCACATGACATCACTTCCTGTACTGACTGAAAGACGGACAAGCTCACTTCCTGTACTGATGGACAAGCTACGACATTTCTCATGGTATACTGCGACCTTCGGTCACAACAACAACAATAAAGGTATCTATATAATCTATCTACAGTATCTTATCTATCTATCTATCATATAAGACTACTAGACTAGCATTTCTACCAGTCAATCAATCAAACTATTTTGTTCAAGTAAATGGTCAACTTTTTGGGGAGCTGTAAATGAGCTCTAAATAATTCAGCGTGCCATGATGAAACCTTCATCTCCGCCTCCACCTAGAAAGAGAAATATTATGTTGTGGGTGGAATTGCTTGTGCTCGGGTGCAGCGACTAAAGCCAGGAATTGGGACTTGCTTAACGAGAATCGATCCATCAATTAGTGCAGTTGTAGATGGAGAGGCAAACCAAGCAGAGGAAGAATGATTATAGTGACTCTTACTCTGAACAGGATTCTATTTTTAGCCTATCAAGGGAATATAGGCCCCACGGCACAGTGCTCCTGCAGTGTGTGTTAATGCCATGTGTACAGCAGCAGCCACGAAGCACATAGAAATCCCATCCCATGTAGTGAGAATTAATCTCTCTTTCTAATATTGCATATTGACATATACACAATATACACACAGGTTCCACACAGACTCTTTATTTATCCAATGTACATTGTTACACAGTCGTAGATCATAGCTTGAGACAGTGCCATGCGGATAAGAAAAATGCCTCTAGGTGAAATATTCTATTGTGAATGGACGGCTCCAGGACTGATAAAAGAACTTTCATTCTGAAATTGCCTTTAAAGTTCAAAGTGTTTGGATGCTTTGTCGAAACCTAGTCCTTAATATACAGGTTTGGAAGCGGGACCTTATAGCTATAGAGACCAGGATAAATATAAATAATAAATACAAAATTAACATTTTTTTAACACAAACACCAACTAGACTTTATGATATTTGGGGCAAATATGGCAGGACATACAGTAAGAGGAAACAGATCTTCATAGCTCTTTATTTCCTTTCTCATTTATTGGTACAGCAATCAAATAATAGTAATAATAATTAACAATAAGAAGAAGAGGAAGAAGAAGAAGAATAGGAAGAAGAAGAAGAAGATAATAAGGAATAGTAATGATAGGTTACATCATGGAATTCACAGACATGTCATATGATTGACAGGCTACTGGCCTTGCATTCCCCCACCCCAACCCCACCAACCCCACACAGCACCCCCACCCCACCCCACCACAGCCCCTGGAGTTCATACAGGTATGAATTTGTCTACATGCAAATGCCACGCCATCACCGCTGCGCTATCGGCGCCGCCCCGGCCTCTGGGGGCGGCGACGAGTCCCCATGGGGGCCACTAGGACTTGTCGTCATGCTTCTTCTTCTGGAACTTCCTGAACTGGGACTGGATGGCGACGGCAGCCTTCTCGGTCTCTGGAGCGCCCATGTCAATGTCAAAGTCCTCTGCTGGAACGTCCTTCTTGGATGCATCTGCAAGAGCAGGAAATGAGGGTTGGTGGGGGTTGTGACTCACAAACGCGTATCAAGATGGTGAGTGTGCGTGTGTGGGTTGGGGGTGGAGGTCGGGGTGGATGAATGAATGCCACAGTGTCCACCCATTTGCCAGGTAGTGAGCCCCTAACCTACCCCTCTGCTGAAACTGTACGGTAGGTTACAGATACGGTGTATAACGGTATGAGGATGAGGACCAAATTCATCTGCTTTTACTTCTGCCCAAAGGTGCACTACAAATGCAAAAACTGCATACTGTACAGTATGTCATAGAATGTTTTGCGAGCTCCATCGTTTTTCTTGTTTTCAGGAAGAAAACAGAAAAAGAACCCCTTCTTCTGTTTTCTTCAGGGAGAACAAGTCGAGGATAGGCACAGATCAAAGATCAAAAATATATACACCACGCATAATCCAGCTGGTACAGTATGTTAAGTGTATAAGGTTAGACACAAAGGTGGTAAAGTGTACAGTGTACAGTATATATGGTAATATTGTGCATGAGATTAGACATTAAAGTATGAACAAGTGTCGTTGTATATGAGATAAAAAGAGCAAACAGAGTATCAATGCATTTGTGTCTGGGCTCTCTGAGCAACAACACGCTGTGCTCCAATCATAACACCCACCCACATAGGACAAGGTTGAGGGAGCATTTCCTCACCCCAGAGGAGGAAAATTACTTTTAGGGATCTTGATCAAGGAGCTGTGGGATTAATCGTTGCAATGTTTATTTCATGACCCAGTTTGTTGCTTTGCTCCACAGAGTATGTGTATCATCCCATCCAAAAAGTGCACGCTAGGCAATGAGCCTTTCCTTTCATTCTGCAGTGTTGGTTGCAACTTGCAGCCTCAAACAATGCAAAAAAATAAAAAATAAAATAAAACAATAAATAAAAAGAAGATAGTCTAGTCTGAACACATTTATAACGGACAAAGATTTTGGGGGACAGACTAGTATGTAAACATGATTGACACAATGTGAGGTCCGACAACTTCGGATGAAAAATTCGGGCTCAGCGAGCAATCTCCTATACTGCTTCACTCAGCAGATGGCTGCTCAGATGGCACTGGGGGAGCTGGAGGTTAAGCTCAGTGCCACTTCCACATGTAGACTGGTAAAGCTTAGAGTCGAACCAGTGACCTTCTGATTCCCAGACCGTCTCTCTACCTTCTCAGCTACCGCGGCCCCTAATCTACCAATCTAATAACGTTTCACACAAACAAGAAAACGAGTCCTGGGAGATTAAAATGTCCTCACATGTCCCTCATCGGCCCCATCTTTCATTACTATGGCACAACAGGCGAAGACCTTAGAGGGAAACACAGGCAGTCGTTTTCCAGGGCAGAGGGTGAAGCATAAATTGATCTCCTGTAGTTAATCCTCTCTGCAGCGATCCAAACTATCCAATGGGACATGGCTGTAATCCCACAACTGTGCACAAAACCACCAGATAACAGCTGGCTTCATCTGGCATTGCCTATACTGCAAAGCTAGAAGAACAAGAGTGTTTCATGCTTTGGATGGGGAGGTGTTTAAGGGGTCAAACAAGAAACACAAATGAAAGGAACATTGGATTATCAGGACAGGAACCGTTTATTTGAACTGTAATGCTGTAATGGTGTTTGTTCTTGGATTAACACAGTGAACCCAGTGAGACCCACCCAGTCCCTGACTGTAGAAAGGTGTTGATTACTATCTTCTGTTCACCCATTATGCCCTATAGGCCTATACTTTGTCATACTGTATGATGATGAATTGTGAAAACGGGCTACAAGCGCACAGCAATTTGTAAAAATGATTGGAAATCATCTACAGTATAATGACAAGCCCAAAACAGTGATGTCAAGTTGAAATGGGTTAATGGCTTAATGGTCTTGAATTCATACTTATACTCTGTATTGCATAGTTATTGTATGGTTTATTTCTATCAGTCTTTGAAGTACAGCTGTTACTGAAACATTGTTCTCTATGGAGAAAAACGTTTTGGCTTGTATCATTTATGCCTTCACGTTATTCACATTATTTTGTTTTGCACAAAGACAGAGAGGCAGAAAAGCCAACTTGTGAATCAACGGCCCCTCGACTCTATTTGGGTCTATCTGACCTCTATTTAAGGTGGAAACACTAACTGCTGTGTCAAGCCTAAAGTACAATAGCTCTGAGACATTCATTAACTGATATTGAATTGGCCATTCCCTAATGCCAGCCATGTTCATCCATGGAGCCGAGACCATTTAAGAGTGATTCACTATTTACATCTCTGTAGTCAGTGGAGATACTCCACAGACAATGGAGCAAATAACAACAACAACAACGGCAACAAAATGACGGGTCTAGTTCTTCAAGGATGAGCCACCGGGGAAAGAAATATGGAATACGGTATGACAACAGCTTAAGTCAAAAGCACTCAGATGCATCTGCAGAGCAGAATACTTCTCTGTTCCGTTTTGAGTAGGAAACAAATCCAGGGGAGGTGGTGTTTGCTTCATGATAAACAATAACTGGTGTAATCTACCAAGTTCTCATGTGTTTGTGTTTGGCTAATCAATCTTATGGCGTCCTTTATATCTGCCAAGGGATTTACATTTGCCATATGCACGGCCGTTACAACATGACAAACTTAACAGACTACAAACCAAACACCCAAACATTGTATAGATGTATTCACCAGTAAGACTCCCTAATCGGGAGATAAGCGACCGTTGGTCGCTTATCTCCATAAATAGGCCAAAAAGTAGTTTGTGCAAAATCGTCCTGATGGTGGCGCTAGATGGGACAGATGCGTTGTGATTACATGACTGTAGAGATACTGTGTACTGGTGTGCATGATTTTAGGGCAAAATCTGTAGGAGCAGGGTGACTGTAGAGATACTGTGTAGTGGTTTGTGTGGACACACCCACAGGCAGATCTTGATAGTGGACCCAGGTCTGTTTATTTAAGCATGGAGGCTCATCCTTCCTGGACTCCCTGGTGTGAAGGGGTGTGTGTGTGTGTGTGTGTGTGTGTGTGTGTGTGTGTGTGTGTGTGTGTGTGTGTGTGTGTGTGTGTGTGTGTGTGTGTGTGTGAGAGAGAGAGGACAGTGGCAACATTCCTTGCCACTTGGCAGGTCACACATTATGTTTGAGAGAGAGAGAGTGTGTGTGTGTGTGTGTGTGTGTGTGTGTGTGTGTGTGTGTGTGTGTGTGTGTGACACAGAGAGAGCAGCCCCGTTGGGGTGGTCATTTGGTCATTTTTGCACATTTGGTAATTTTTTACACCTGGGGGTCCCCCAGGGACCTGGGGGTCCCCGAAACTCCGGGGGTCCTTGGAGGTTGTAGTTTGGCAGGCAAGGAGTGTGTGTGCAAAATCTGGCATGGATCGGGGCAACGGTTGCAGAGATATGAGCAGGGCAAAAGTGTGACGTGTGACGTGTGACAGAGGGAGTGACGGAGGGAGTGACGGAGGGAGTGACGGAGGGACAGCCGGTGGAGGTTTGGATAGTGTGCAAGTAACTGCGACCTACGGTCGCAATGAGTTTCAAATGTAGTTCTACACCTGCCAGGTGGTGTTGGTCCCCACCTGTGTTGCAACACCTGTTGGTCTCCAACATGGCAGGTGTAGGACTACATTTGAAACTCATGAAGACATGAATACCTTACAGCACATTCTATAAATATGATATTAAATTACCCAACAGACAGTTCTTAACATTCCCCATTGTACATCCCCCATTGCTTGGTATTTTGCTGTTAAAGGTTTTTTTTTTTCTTTTACTGAAGGTTAGAGTTTGTATCTTGCAAGTATTTTTAGAAAGATTCGAAATTGTGAAGGTTCTATGCCTGGTACAGTAGATCCAAGACGGGCTTAATCAAGTATGTGACGATGGCTAGGCCTGACAGAGATGGATGACACTCTGCAACAATACCTTAGAGGATATTTCTCCCCCTCAAAAGGACGGATTACCAGTCTTATTACTGAAGGCAGCACTTTCAACACCCCTAGCCTCAAACTAATTGGAATGTGATGTCTGAGTGCCATTTTCTGTCATCTCTACAGTGCTCCCAGCAGGATGAAGCAAGTGCATCTCCCATATATATTTATGAAACCCACAGTTAACCACAATATTTTGGAATCACTGTAGGCAAAACTGTTCTACAAGCTCCTAACCTGTGAGATTGTACTCTAGATCGATTATTTCCACTACTTTTGTTTGACAATGGCTTCCAACAAAGAAATTAGGGGATTCATTTATGAAGACAAAAAATAAGACATTAAAATATGAAAAATGGAGATACAAGGTTTTATACCCATCAGTGATGATAGTATACTGCATTTATAGGAGGAGCGGGCGCTTGCCATTGGATCGAAGTCTACCTGCCATCCTGTCTGAGGTCTGATCCATTCACCCATAGCTTCATGGCCTCATGCACAATCTCATTTCCACTAACTATAGAACATGCACTGAGTGAATGAAAGGGTACAGTAGTGGGGGAATTGCTTTTTCCATGAAATGCAATCGCAAGGTGAATCCAGGTTAAAGCCTTTGTTGGTTGCAGTCAAGCAAGTTTATGATTTAAAATTTATTTTTTGCAATTAACCACAGCATTCCCATTCATGGTCATTAGGCAAAATTAAGCGAACATTCAGCGAGAAATATTCTTCTTAATAATATGGTCCTTACTGCTTTGGGGTATTTTTGTCACAGTATACTTGCACATATGTGATTTTTTCTTTTCTTTTTTGTAATCATTTTTATCCCACGATTTTGCAACCCATTTTCACCCAGTGCCAATTGCCTATGTAATCCTGGGCTCTGCTCTCCCTCTGCCGCGCCTGGGGAGACAACGGACTGACCTCATGCTTCCTTCAATGCATGAGTAGTCCAAGTTGTTTCTTTTCACCTGACGGACGTAGCGTGTGGAAGGAACACGTTATTCCAACCAGTTCCTTTCCCCTCCATCAAGCGCCCCGGCTGGCCAGGGGGAGGCATTATTGAGACCAGGATTACTGCATGTTTTTGTGAGGGTATCAACCCTAGGAGACACGGGGAGAACATGCAAACTCCACACAGAAAGGCCCTATCGCCGACCCCACCTAGGGTGTGGGCGCTGATGATGCGGAGGGAGAAACACGCCCCCAGCACCCACAGCGTCCCCCGGCGGAAATCAAACCCAGGACCTTCTAGCTGTGAGGCGAAGCGCTAACCACTGCGCCACCGTGCCCCCTACATATGTGAAATTTGACCTCTGCATTTACCGATCCTAACAATTAGGGACTATTAATAGTGCTGGGGGAACAGTTAGGGGTAAAATCTCACTCCTAAAAATCTTATTTTTTGGTCCGGTTACATCATTGATGTGTCAGGTGATGTCCAGTAGAATCGGAAAACATTTGGTGACCCATAGTCTAACAAACAGTGCCATCCAGCGTCAAAACTCGTCATGTGGCAGAGAATTAGGTGAACACGATTATCCAGTCCTATGCTCTGTACTTCAAAAACATCACCAGGCTAAATCGTCTCATGTGCGAATTATGCACACACCTGGGCACGTGCTTGTGAACTGAGCTCCCGTTGACCCCGAAGGGCACGCCCAGGCCCGTTCATCACTCGTTCATGTCATGGGAATAAAAAAAAGTAAATCTTCTTAAGCTTAAAGCAAAGTTTTGGAAGTAATATGACATGCAATTGGTTACAAGACACGAAACGGGTATTTCTTACATTGATGCTCCTACATATTATCATGCAAGCACCAGTTAAAGTTACTTTCCATCCCTCATATACTGTATGCACAGTGCACATCCCATAACCCACACACTGCACATCATTTTGGAGCTCATATCTTTGAACGGGTAAGGGCTAGTTCAGCAAATTCAGCAAATTCAGGCAAATTGGCGAACATTCTGTGAAATTAGTATATTGGGTTAAAGTGGTTAAGTGTTGCACAGCCAGTTAAGATGATAACACTAAGATGGCTTGGATAAATTGTGTAGTTCAAACAAGGGGTCTTTGTGATGAAAGTCTATACAATGTTTTAGTATCTACAGAACATCAGGATCAGACGGCTCTTACATCAATATGTATTCAGTACAGTACATACATGTAATGTATGTGAGTACATTTGTGTGCAAGTATGACATACAGTACAGTATATTGTGTTTGCTTTTGAGTGTGTGCGTGTGTGTGTGTGTGTGTGTGTGTGTGCGTGCGTGCGTGTGTGCGTGTGCGCACGCGTGTGTGTGTGTGCGCGCGCGTGTGTGTGTGTGAAGGTCAAGTAAATATCAATGAACTCATCTCTCCCAAGCCACCTGAAGGGCACTAAAGCGTGAGAGAGACCCCTGGAATCAATAGCCAGAAATAGACATCAGGGGTTGGTTCTGAATTGATTGGCTCTTGTTTTCCCAACATGACTACATTTATTTGCTTCAGGGAGATAAATATGGGGCCTATACGTGAATGCGGTGCCATGTTTGGAAAAAGATATACTATAACATATACGTATGTTCATCGACCTACGGAGATGAAAATAACAGGTCTCAGCACCTTTACTATTCCATTCAAATGCTTCTGGTATGTTATAACTGCAGTGATACAATGCACATTTATCATCCAAACGATTGCCAATATGACAGAACAGGATGGATTCATTATGGCTATAATTGAGTACAGTACAAGCTAATTACAAAGTATGTAGAAAATGGGTCATCCTGCCTCTCTGAGAGCTTGTCACAGGCTAATTATAACGCTATGACTTTGATCTCTAAGGTGGGCTAGTTTCAAATTACTGCCTCTGCCTCTTTGAAGTCAAAGGAACGAACCATGTGGCAATTTTCCACCTTGTTCTCTGTAAACTTTGTCTTACAATTTCATTAATGTAGGTATTTCAAAATAGCGAAAACAGCATCTAAAAGTGTGAGCTTGTCGATCAGCTATTTAAGCTACTTTCGTGTGACACTGTTGCACAATGAAGTATTAAATGGGGCTCCATTATTCAATTAGTCTAAAAAGTAGATAGAATAATCACTAAGATAATGGATAGTAGTAGCCCTGGCTATACAGCCACGGAATGATTTCTCAGCACGGTTACTGCTGCTGCTCCAGTTGAAAACTAAAACACATTAGGCTGTTCAACCACTCCAATACACACACCAATGTCAAAGGATTATCAAGATGTTTTCTTTTTCCCTGTCCCTACGGTTCGGTTGGATGATGTAAGACGGCCAGGCTAAGCATGCACAGTCCCCAGCTGTTGTAGTCATAGGGACAGTCTGTGTTGTGGTCAGAGTCATAAGGCGAGTGAACATATGGCCCAATTGGCCCAAATGCCACAGCAGCTGCCTCGTAACTCTGCTGACAATGAAAGTCACAGAAAAAAAGGGCTAAGGGTGTTTTTAAGGGCCAAGGACTGACGTCCACGAGGCTTTGAAGGGATAAATCTACATTTAACTAGTAAGACGCCTCAGGGCGACATGCAACCTCGCCCTAAAGGGCTAGGTCACGCCATGTCTTGGCCAACTGGCCAGTGATGTATATCGGACCAGTTACCCATATATAGAGACCCCTGGTACCCATAATGGAGATCCATGGAGATATGCTGTGAGACCCCAAACATGCTTCAATTATTCATTGTGTGAAAATCCTATGACGACTATCACATCTGACATTATACAATCCCTTTTATGCCTAGACATGGTGATCCCTGTCTGAACCAGCCACACAGATATGGGCAGTCATCCTGTTAGATATGGGCTTAATATTGATGATATCAGGGATCTCCATGTATGGGCATAAAGGGGATTCTGTCGAAAATAGCAGACCTATCACAACATACAATCCCTTTTATGCCCATACATGGAGATCCCTATCCGAACCAGCCACACAGATACACACAGATATGGGCCATGTCTTGGCTATCTGGCCAGTGATGTATATCGATGACATCAGGGAATGGGATCTTCATATATGGGCATGAAAGGATTCTGGGGAATACCCATATATGGACTTTTACATATACGGTATGATGATGGTAGTCAGCTCCACATTATTGAGAGAGAGAATAAAATAAAATAAAAGTCCATATATGGGCATTCCCTTATGAAGCTCTGTTAGATATGGGCTTAATATTGATGACATTAGGGATCTCTATATGTGGTCATAAAAGGGATTCTGGGGAATACCCATATATGGACTTATGTTCAGGCGCGATCACCTCCGCCTGCTGCAGCAGATGTCCATGACATGGACGACAGTGGAAGAAATCGACGCGTCAACGAAAACCCTGCCTTGGAGTTCACCTGTGATGTCACAGTGATGTGTCACAGTGACATCAGAGCGGCAAACCCGTAGACCGTAAAAATGTGTACACCTGTACACGTCTACACGCGGACAAGCTGTGACATTTCTCATGGTAAACTGTGACCTTCGATCGCAATAAACCTGTATATCGTTGGTGTCTGGCGGAAACTCCATATTTAACTTTTTGTGTTCGTTTGTGTTTTTGTGTTCATAAATCAACGCTCTCCTTGATTGATCATAATACAGCGTCAAACAAAAGCATCAAAAGCAGCAGATCTGCAAGCTTGAAACGCATTTCAAACATCGGAGACTTTGGTATTTTTTAATTTAAATCCTGAAAAGTAAAATGTTTTGACATATGAGGTTTCCACTGGACAGAGACAATAATGTTGTCCTGAATATGGTTTTGTTTTATTTTTAGGTTATTAATCCCGGATTTGGTTGAATCTATAGATGACTGACATCATAGCTGTCTGACATCATAGACCACATGAGACTGACACAGTATGTCCATATATGGGCATTCCATGGGCTTAATATTGATGACATCAGGGATCTCCATATATACACTATGGGCATTCATCTATTAGTGAATTCATTTTCCCCATTGACTTGAATGGGGAAAATTCAAAGCTGCTATTAAATACATTTTCTTTCTTTCCCTCTCATGGTACAGTATATTGGTGTCATCTTACTTTATGTCTTTATTACAGTAATGCTATGGGAGCTTCTACGCTCCGTGTGGCATTTGGCTCCGCTGGCGCTGAGAGATGATAGGGCAACGAAGATTGAACAAGTCATACTGTAGCTCAGATCTGGACTGTACCCTGCAGTCATGTTCTAACTCACTGCCCACATAGTTACAATGTCCGAGTTTCCCAAAGCGATTTCAGTCCATCGTAGTTGTAGGGGGCTAATTAAGTCGCTCTGCCCGAACCCATGTGAACACGGGAACATGACGATCAGGGTTTGGTCTCTACGACCATGCGGGAGCTACGATGGGCTAAAATCGCTTTGGGAAACCCGGCCATTGCTCCTCCTGCATGGCAAGAGTGAAGATATTCCAAAGTAGCATCCAGCCATCCACACAAGTGGTTTAAGAACAAGTTAAATGGGCCCCCAAACAGGGGTCAATTCCAAGCAAACATTTAATTGTAGGCTCGCTGCAAGGCGAGACCAGTAAGATATACCACATCATTTATAGGTCAAGGTTATTCTTTGCAAAAGAAATGACCGACAGTAAAAAGGCAGTGTTCAAGGTGACATCATCACCAACAAGTGCGACCTGATATAAATAACAACAACACGTTGGCTCGAGACCAGTATGTTATATCAGTATGTTATGTTATGCTATACTTTAACCGCAGTCTGTCTTTTGGCCAAGAGACACGGCAACGACAAAACACCAAACAACATTCCATTTGCATTAGTACGGCGCCCCCAGTGGCCATTCTCAGACGATACGGAGAAGATGTTTCACGCAAATGTCTGTACGGCGCCGTATTGTTGCCCCTGTTCAAAGATCCCAGGACTCATCGCGACCCCTCAGCTAAAACTGGGCTAAATATAAGTCCTGCTAAAGCGCTAATTTTCACCATTTCATAAATCTTGTATTTATAGTTCCAAGTGAGTAAAGTGACGCAGTAATCCAATGTTTTGCCCCGACTTGTTTTCCTCGTTGGGAAAGGGCGAGTGTTTACATCCCAATAGCACCCAGAGAAGAAGAATGAAGTCTCGTTCCGTCTCACGAGATTTCCGGTTTTACACTTTACAGTCTATGGTTTAATTTATTTCCAGGAATATATTATTTATTATTATATTAGCCAGTATACAAGGCATCGTGGTATAAATTTAAAAAAAAGAAAGCAGAAGAATATAATCTAGTTAGTCTGTTGATCGCTAGAATCTAGTAAAAAGAATGAGAAGAAAAATAAAAAGACACATTTCTGTGGTCGTAAGGTAATTTTACCTAAATTTTATTTTGGTGAGGCATTGCACATTATTTCAGAATTTCTTGAGGAAAATACGATTATTTTGTGTTTATGTTGTAGCCTACATTGTTTACAAATGAAAAATACATGTCAAAGTTATTTTGTAAGTAATTCCATAAATAAATAATTAATAAAATCAAAGGAATGTCTTGAGGAAAATAAAAATAAATAAGGTAATAGAATTACCTTACGACCACAGGAAGTCAGTTATATGCTTTGTTATTTTTCCTTCTCAGTCATATTACTAGATTCTAGCGATCAACAGACTAACTAGATTATATTATTCTGCTTTCTTATTTTTTATAACACGATGACTTGTTGTGTACTGGCTGTAATAACAACAGGAGAAAGCTTTCTTTGTGCTAAAGAAATGAAGCTAAAAGCAAGGGAGTCAAAACCAACAAAGGGTCAAACTCATTCTTCTGCTATACCACAAAAATGTGGAAAGCCTTACCGAAGGCCATAAAGGAGTGTGGATCACTAGCATACTTTAAAATTGCCCTGAAAAAACACTTACAGTCAGCAGCCGTTCGCAACTGGTAAAAAACAAACCTAGCCCAGCCCTACCCTCCCCTGCCCCTTCTTTGTATGTACTTTCTGTTTGTTTAGACTTACTGTTTTCTGTTTTTTGTTCTTTCTTTTTATCTTCCTTACAAATCTACTGCATAGTACTGTGTTCTATTCATCTGTCATTCAATGTTATATGAGATACTTAAATGGTTTCCAGTGGAAATAAGCTTAGTCTTTTCATGGATCTCCTTTTAGTAGACCTTGTACCAGTGAACTGTACCGTCATGAAACTACCTTTTCCTATGCAAACTTCTAATAAAGTCTTCAATCAATCAAGACCCGGAAATCTCGCGAGACGGAGCGAGACTTCATTCTTCTTCTCTGGTCTCTGGATGTAAACAATCGCCATTTCAGGATGTGGAATGCTGTTGGGGGTATAACTGCGGGCTACAGCGTCTTTTGGAACTATAAATAGAATATTTATGAAGAAAAAAGTAACTTTGGAGCGTTGAAAATTAGCGCTTTTGGAGGACTTATATTTAGCCCCGTTTTGGCTGTCGGGAGGGGTCCGGATGAGTCCTGGGATCTCTGAACAGGGGCGACTATAACAGAAATCCACCAAACAAGGTAGGTACATTCATGATAAAAGGCAGTTTAAGGGAGGATATGTTTTATCCTGGAATTTTCCTTTAGACTCGAGAGAGAACCTTTCACAGTCATGGTTAATCACTAATCAGTGTGTAAGAATAGTTAGTGTCGAATAGTTATGACGTCACAGTCTAAGCGCTGTCCACTTCTGTGTTTTGGCATGGTTGGACACCTGATGCGTACTGTATCTGAGTGTACACATGACTCACTTGCACGTACTCCTGACCACCTTTTTCAAGAGGAGTCATGTGTACCGGTACGGTGCACAGCCTTCGCACTAATCAAACCATATGGACTTTGGACTCAGATGCGGGCCTGAGTCCTTGGTGTGAAAGCACCTGTGTCTGTGAAAGGTCATCTCTATAGACAGCACTGCTGTGTGGCATGTTTTGCAGAGTGGGGAACTCCTTAATGGTGCTATCCCTCACCACCCACTCTATTTTCTCTCTCTCTCTCTAGAGAATACAGTATATACTGTATCTATCGTAGCCTATGCATGCTCTTTCTCTGTCCCTCTCTCTTTCGCTCTTACTCTCCCTCCCCTCTCCCTCTCCCCTCCCTCTCTCTCCCTCTGTCTCTCCTCTCACTGCATCGAGTAAAGATCTCGTGCCATGCAAAGAAAGCAGTTTTTCCAAGCATCAAATTAATTGTCAAGGTCAAACAACAAAGCATTTCCTGTCCTTTAGAACACAGCAGTGTGTGTGTGTGTGTGTGTGTGTGTGTGTGTGTGTGTGTGTGTGTGTGTGTGTGTGTGTGTGTGCGTGCGTGTGTGCGTGCGTGCGTGTGTAATGCACACGTGTGCTCTGACTGGTGTTTTCATTCCATTTCTGTTTTAATTAAGTGAATAAACAGATGGGCAGACCTGAATCCTAGAGGCAGTGAGAAATTGGTTGCCCTGCAACACACTTACTTCTTTCCCAACAACCAAGCGTGACTTGGGATCCAGTAATTACTGCTGCTGGGAAATGCTGCTGAATCGTAACAACTGCATTTGATAGGTACCCGCTTTTGAAGAAGTTTAAATAGAATCACCGAGCTGCAACTGAATTTAAAGCAACCCCCAGCCCCCAGTTAATACAAAAAACACTTTCATTTTCTTAATACATTGCGGTGTGGCTAAAGGCCAAACTGTATATCGTCACTGTCGGGCAGAAACCTTGTATCTCCAAGTTTCAAATTTGCTCATTTTTTTGCAAAGTAAAGCCCTGCTTCATCATACAAGGCCGTCGCACAAAAGTAGTGAAAACAGCCGATCTACAAGCACACAACGCCTCGCAACTAGTTTAGATCATTCTTAAAATGATAAATACAAAACAAACGGTTTTGGACATACAAGGTTTCCACCCGACAACGACGATATAACAGGGTTTGGAGGATGATGCTGTCCATATTTCCCTGTTTAATGTGGCTTCATCTTCTGCACACTCAGACTGCATTGTGATTTGTGCTGCTTCCTTCACAAACTGTACAGTAACTTACAGTACCATCGGCAGCCAAAGATTGGACAGGGAGGCCACAGCATTATTAGATATAGCCATCTGTTTTTTTGCCCCACAAGTAACTGCATATTTACATAATTAGTTTGTCCCGCCTGCTCATGTAACCATACATCAGATGCCTGCACTCTGGATAACAACATACTGCACAACATTTCTACTGTGCTCATCACTTCAAGAAATGTTTTTCCATGGTCCACCTTACCTCCTTTAATAAAGAGATCATGCATACAGTGATGTGAAAGGAGAACATCCTATGATTATCTTGTCATACCAGGACAGTTTGATCACTATGATGACATCCCCAAAATGGATATCCTAACATCAATCTTGTTTTTACTGCAGGTCACTCTTTTGGACAGTTTTACTTTCATTTAGACATTTAGACATATTGAATATGTTAATATTCATAGATTTAAGAAAAGCATTATTGACCATTCTCTACAGGGATGCTTGCAACTGGTTCCAATTACCTATGTGACAGATATCAGGATAGGGGAGCCCTTCGATTCTTTTATTTATTTAAACATGATTTGAAAAAGAGACAAGAAGTTAGATCTTTATCTTGTTGGCAAAAGTGAAAAGACAGTGACGATCTAAAGTTGTCAGCGTGTCAAGCATGTTTAATTGCTTTGTTTTATCCACATTTCCCAGTCTGCTGGCACCTGGCTCCCAGAGCTTTTTAAAACTCATCCCCTGCTTATGACGAGCTTGACGAGCTATATTTATGGGTCCACTCTGCTTATGACGAGTATGACGAGTTATCAAAATGCTGTAATTGCTATAAAACAATTAAAGTATGATCGCCGATTCGCCGTCCATAGCGCTCTATGGACGGGCGCTATTCACAAAAAACGGATCCGGATGTTCCAAACCGGAAATGGGGGGCGGGACAACGACGCCTGTATCCTGTCTGCCGAAATGCCATCCGGTTCAATGTTATGCAACATCCACGTGGCGCTCAATCGGTTTCGCTTTGGGCAATGGAAAGCTGTTGTGTTTTGTTGCTTACCGTGACTGGATCGTATTGTGAATGCAATCGGTGAACCATCGCGCAATGGATTCGCGCGCGCGCCCACGTTAAAGGTAGGCAAAATCCTGGCGGTGTGGACCATTAGAAGGGTCTTAAAAATAGCAGTGGGTGAGTTAAGGCTTGACCAAAGATACTACCGGTGAATTTACAAAGATATGCCATCCCACTATCCGCCACTAGGCAGGACATGGCACATGAATGGTCTCCTACGTGCCTCTCCCCTCCACCTCCATCTCTCCCAGGCTTTGAAACCATTGCTTGCTTATTACCAGATATTGCAAGAGTGCATGGCTGGGATAGAGTAAGGTTGATGACAAAGTTGATTTGTTTCTCTGGAAAATGCCATTTTACTGTCCAAATGTTTGGAAGATGTGTGGCTTGTGAAGAATGGGTCCAATATTTAGTTCAGTGACCATGGGGCTACAGACCTGGAGCACAGGCGCATACTGTACGTAAGCAGTTTCATCACACAGACCAGAATAAATGATGCAGCTTGCGAAACTAGTTCAGACAGATACACTCGAGAGGTTTACATGCATGTGCACCTCTATGTGGGAGATGTACTGTATGTGACGCATCAAGCAGCTGATCAAATGGCAGCCAATTCATGGGTTGCATTTGTAGTCCTAATCGGCCATGTTGCGGACCAACACAGGTGTTTCAATGTGTCTGATTGGCATAGAACCAATGTTCTATGCCAATCAGAATACCTGTGTTGGTCCTCAACATGGCCGATGTAGGACTACAAATGCAACCCACGAATAGCTCACCTGATGCATTGGACCTTCTCCTGTTGACAGTGTTGCCACTGATGTTGTATGTGATTTCAATCAATCAATCAATCAAAATGTATTTATAGAGCACAATTTACACAACCTTAGCTGACCAAAGTGCTGTACAGATGAAACAGTTTAAAAAAGACATCAAGACAAAATAAAACAGTTGCTCCACCACCACCCCAGCATGACCACATTGACCAGTACGCTCTGCTTTCCCTAAGGGTTCTCCCCCGGATGGTTTGTTATAGATAATATAATACAAATATAATATTCACACTTGTATTTATTTACATTTTATAAATGAAACCTAAAGTTCCAAAGGGACAAGCGATATGCGTTAAATCGAATCCAGACGACGATAAGCAAGGAATAATTGACAACACGCCTGTTGAAAAAGAAACCCTGACAGCATGATTAAACAGAGGCAAAGCCGAGGTGTTTAATGATCTGGAAGGGGGTTATTTTTAAAACAACAACCAGCGTGCTGTCAATTACACGGCTATTTAATAAATACATTTGTGATTTGACCCAAAAGTAACAACAAAACAAAGTATTTCCTTGCTTATGGTAATGAAAGTATTCCATAGTGTTTCCAGTTTATTCCAACACGGTCACCTCGCGAAACAAGTAAGTGTTGATCAAATAGAACCCATTTTCCATCGCCCCTAGGCTATTTCTCGCTTCAAATGTTTTTAAAAACATTCTTGACAGCAATGCTTAGTTATAAATGTCATTGTGTGTTTGTTTACATGGCTGTCATGTTTGATACAGCATAAAATTCAAGCCTCAAGACTCTGAGCTTTTGATTAGACAGAGGTTTGTTATTGAGCCGAGTGAACATTATCCAGAAATAACACACCACTGAATTCGGTGATTGACCAATCAAAATCAAGCATTCAACCAAGCTGTGTAATAACCAACAATAACAAAGAGCATTATTTCTCTAACAATCCCTATATAAAGGGATCCCTGGCTAATACGACAAATATGCCTTAATACATTATAGAGCATCGCAGTGCGGTGTCGGAAGTAAACAACCCATTCATTTTCACCATAGCGTTTTTCATTATCAGCCACAAAGTCGTAGCAATTCAATGTACACTTACCACTAGGCTGGTGGTTGTAAAATGGTTCTATATGCTCCTGTAGAACCCCCGAGTATGTATGCAATCACTCTAGTTTTAGTAAAAACACGTTTTAATCAAGATCACACGGAGAAGAACTGCATTTCCCATACTGCTAAACATGTACATCCAGTGAAATCGACGTCTGTGATTGGTCTAGCTTCTTCTTCTTTCATGTATCTTGCGGTTACCGCGGAAGTAGCTACTGCCCCCTGTCTTCCCGGCGGATTATTGCACGTCAGCAGAAAGCCGTGAGCGATCGTCTTTCTTTTACAAATATGATGCACTATGTTAAGGATGACGATAAGAGCGTCCACAGAGATGACAATCACTACATTTCAGGCCATATGCTGGCCTGGATAACTAAACTGAGCGTGATTTAAGGGCTTTATTTCAGGAAACAACAACAACATTCGCAATGCATTCTGGGAGTGTAGTTTCCGCAATTTTAAAAATAATGATGTACACAGTCTTGTACCCTGCCCTTTTTTCAGCTTTCTAATTAATCTTTGCATTCAAAAAAATTTGAATATTGACATGATCCCTCTCCAGGCGAGGTGGCTTTGTCCAAGGCTTAAAAACGTTTAAATAAATACTTTATGAAATGTCTATGGAAGAAATGAATGCGGAAAACGCTTCCGACACCAGAGTGAGGACGGGGTGGGGCTTCAACTGCGATGCTCTATAATTGTCCTCTATAACTACAATGTAAAATTAAAAACACCTTAATTATTTTATTTCTTAAAGAAATAGCTACTCTTTCATTCAATAGGGGAAATGCCCGTCGCAAGTTGATGATGTCATAAATGTAATTTGTGATCTATCCCTATGGAATTTATGGCATGCATGTGCAAATAAAAACAATTGTAATACTTCCTATGGTTAATATGAGCATCAAATCAATATTTCAAATGTGTTTGCCTCATCTTTCTCTCCCTGACCCCCATAGAGGTCCACCTTTCTAATGTGGTCCTCCCATGTGATATCAAGTGCCATTTGTAGCTTTCTTGTGTAGACACCATCCAGTCTGCCCATTGTAAATGTGAAATGAATCAATATGGAGCCACTGCATTGCCTATTTCTCACCTAAAAATATTATCAGAAAATATTTTCTGATAACCCTGCTGCGTCAGTGGCAGCACGGTCGTAAAACTGCCTGGTCATTGAAACTGCCTGTGCCATATATCTGCCTGTGCTCCAGGTCTGCAGCCTCCCATCCTTGCCCAAGGTGTGGCTTTGTTGATCAGGCCATGGTGAGGAAGCATTGTGTTGGATGACAGTTTTAGTCGGTTGAGAAAAAAACAGATGAGCTCCTCCCCAACTGTAGAACTATTTTCTACTCAAGGTGCAGGGCTCTCTGCCAAAAAAATAATACAAAAAAACTCTGAAACGCAAGGCGCGCCATAGAAATGGTGGCTGAAAAGCAGCATAGAAAAGTCTCTGTGGACACAGTGCTATGTCAAAAGCAAAATGAACTTCTGATTCGTGAGGGCTGTGATAGGAGCTCATACTCTTTACACATGCCCTGAGAAAAAAAAATCACACTTGTGTGAACTGAGCGGTGGAGGCTGTGTGTGTGTGTGTGTGTGTGTGTGTGTGTGTGTGTGTGCGTGTGTGTGCGTGCGTGCGCGCGCGTGTGTGTGTGTGTGTGTGTGTGTGTGTGTGTGTGTGAATGTGAGTCTGAACAACAGCGCCCCTCCCTTAACATGTGTGGTCAGAAAAGGTTACTGCAGGCTACAGACACGCATACCCACACACACGGCCACGTATAGGAGCGTTGTGACCACCGCTCAAAAAGAGAGAAAGATTACCAAGATGACCTGATATGGAACCTTGAACCTTGCTCAGCTCCTAATATAAATTGATGGGTAATGTCATGCTCATTTGCTGCGGTGTGTATGTGTGTGCATGTTTGGCCATGCTCTGAAGGCACAAGTTGTCTTTCAGCCCATGTTACCATCAGTTCTGTGACATAAAAGGCAGTAAGCACACATAGTGGAAGAAAATTATGTAACAAAAATAGGCTAATGTGTTCACTTCCGGCAGAAAGCGTGAAAATTTGCACCTAGGGGTATTTTTGTGCGCCGAATTCAAAAATTGACGGCCCCAGGCACTTTTCCCATGGGATCTGGTGGCTCTAATTCACTTACCATACTAGGGAAAAAAGACCCCCCAAAAATCTTCTTTAAATAGCAGAAATTAAATAGCATATGGGTGGGTGACGTGACGTAGCGTTTTCGCTGTCCTCGGTGTCAAACATGTATAAATAAAAAATATATTTGTCAAAAACCTTCTGAATATTGTGCAGGACATTAAGCTTTATGTGAACTTACTCAAGATTAAAACATTTCATTCCTCATTTCTTCAGAATCTTCAACCAAACATGGTAAATGTCATCTGGTGTGACTGTCCCGACCTTGTTTCTCAAAGTGGGAACTTGAATAAAACTAAGAAAAAGAATTGCTAAAATTCATTTAAAAATGAATTTAGGCAAAAAATATGTCTATTTGTGAGCCTATATCTTTTCAAAGTCCAAGCATAATGTTTTCAGTCATTTCTGATCAAAAAGATTTTGTCCCCCAAACCAAAATCATCTGGTGTGACACTAGTTTGGAAAAATTAAACAGGCAATAATTTGGACACCTACTGGGCTAGAGAGGTCCTTCTTCTGTAAGGCTATTCAGCACTCCCAGCACAACTGCAAGACAGGTGTCTGAGGTGAGTTATGATTTTAACATTTCCATGAAATGCCATCTTGTTGAAACTTTGACAAGTGTGGCACTTCTGGATGTCATCTGGTGTGACACCTTTTTCATTAATAAAGCAAAAGTTATTTGAAACTTTGGTCATAATTACATGTAAATCTAGGTTGTTTTGTTATAGCTAGCATGTTGTTAGCATGCTAATGTGTACCTGGTAGCCTCAAGGTAGTCCTAAATGCAGAAAACGTCATCTGGTGTGACACTTCGTCATCTGGTGTGACATATCTGCTTGTCACGCCAGATGACTTGATTGTCACACCAGATGATATATACTGTATTTTCCTACAGACATAACAATAAATAACAAGTCCCATGTTTCTTTTGTCCATTTAAAACATTTTAACATGTTTAAAACAACGTTTTAAACATTTTTACATAATTTAATTTAGCTTCATTCGGTGATACAGCAAATTCATCAGACAGAGCAGAAACCCCTTCACAGAAACCTAAACCTTATATTGTGGTAACACTTTATAATAACTATCCGTTATAAGCAGTTAATATAAGACACTTGACAACAGAAAATGGGTGGTACAGAAAATGTGATTTTATTATTTCCAAAATACACAAACATACTGTATAGTGATGAATGAATGGATATGGAGGAAGGGCATAAACAAAACCATAGCTGTTCTTATCCTTACTTGGATACAGCAAAACAAAAAAAAGAAGGAAAAAAAGTAGGACTACTAGTTATAGATTTAGCACAATTCAAATAAATTGATTAATTTGGACAAATTGCACATTGCACATAGCTTGCTTGCAAACAGTCTAGGTCCTGCTAGCTCAACCACCACACTTTAGCATAGCAAATAAAGACAACAAAATACATTTTTTTAAAGAACATATAAATGAATTCTGGCCAACTAAATTGATACAAGATTAATTAATTAAGAGCAGGAAGTTGTCTGTGGCATAGCAGAACCGCAACAGGGCAAACGGTTTGCTACCCTCACCAAATGTGACTGGCTGATGTACAATACAGTCTAAATGTCTATACCCTCACCAAATGTGACTGGCTGATGTACAATGCAGTCTAAATGTCTATTCTAATCTAATCTAATACTTTTGTACTTTCACTCACTGGACTGGACAATGAGGTAAGGTAGGACCCGAGACAAACATAGCGAAAATAGCTGATCTACAAGCTCTCAACGCATTGTGCTGCGAGAGCTTGTAGATCAGCTATTTTCGGAGTTGCACAACCCAGCACTCTTTAGCTAGTGGAGATGTGGTGTAACGACATGATTCGTAAATAAATTTGTTCAACTCAAAATGCTGTGTTCAAGTTCAGGAGACTTCGGAAAAAAGTAATACACCTGAATGCTGAGTTGTTTCCAATAATTGGTGTTAATAAAATGTTGCCTTGGCTCCCAGTGTGGCTATGCACCTTATTGTCTCTTTAAGATCCTTCTGCCGTGGGCCGGCAGAAGACTTAGGTGTGCGTAGCATTCCTGTGCACATCCTCATCATCCATCTACTACTACAATTCTTTGTTATCCTATGTTAAGGCCCAACAATACTATCCTGTTCAGAAATATTAAGGCCATGTTATTTAATGTTAAAGCAATTTTACTGTTGCTGTTTTTCCTGGGTAATTGTTTAATCAATCAGTAAAGTTCAGTACTCACTAATAGGTAGGTTAAAACACAGTTTGCTTTGACACATGAAGATATGGTCATCTGGTGTGACACTAAGTCATCTGGTGTGACATTCCAAATAGTGAGAAATCATACCTTTATTAATGATGAAACCGAAAAAATGTGTATGGTTTACATAGAAAATAGTATCAGGAAGAGTCACAAATATTTGTGTAATTTTAAAGAAAGTTTTTGTCAGAATAAAATTAAAATATGTTGAAAGATCGACAACATGGGCCTCACACAGAGTGTTGATTATGAAAAAAATATACAGATTCAATTAATTTTCACAAAACTATAGTGGATCACAGGTTAGTTATGATAAAGGACTTTGATAAAGTGAGTAACTTAAGAAAGGTGTACTCCATTTTCATTTTATGAACAATTATTGTCATGTCACACCAGATGACGGTTTTAGGCACAAGTACAACAAACTGCTCAATAAAGTCTGATTCCAATAAAATATCTAAAAACAAAATGTGTTTCCATAAAGTTGAGAGTGAGTAGAACAAAAGTAAATAATTTTTATGCCTGCTATTTAAAGTTTTTTTAAAAACATGTTTTTTGGGGCGTCACGTCACTGACCCACATACACAACTGTGAAAAGTGATGACTCATCACTAAACCATAGTTTTGTGGGTCCATTTCTTGCCCAAGGAATGTTTTTGTGCAAAACAAATGCTTGGAATGGATTCAGAATCATGAAAACCCCCTTGATAGACTCCTCACACGCTACTTAAAGAAGATTTTTGGGGGGTCTTTTTTTCCTAACCCTAACCCTATGGTAAGTGAATTCGAGAAAAGTGAATTTGAGAAAAGTGCTTGGGACCGTCAATTTTTGAATTCAGCGCATAAAAATACCCCTAGGTGCAAATTTTCACGCTTTCTGCCGGAAGTGAACACCTTTTTCACATATTTCTCCCACTAACATGCAAAAAGCATTGGAGAGCTTGTTTAAGGTACACAGGCCAGGGTATAAGTTCTGCTACATTTACTTACATCCCTTCATCTTCCGTGCCCTTCAATCATTCTCTCCTTCTTTCCTCTCTCTCTTTCCATTAAGCTACATTACTGCCTCGCCTTGGAGGCTTGGACAGCTGTTGGGTTTTATTTTCTGCAGAATGGTACAAAACTTTGGCCCGTTTTAAAATGCTTAGCTAGCTCTCTTAATTTCGGGCCTACAATGCAGAACGGTGCCGTGTCATTGGGTACTTGATCGCATAGGGCGCACATTTTTTGGTGATTGAAAAAGCCACTTTATAGCTTGGCTGGCAGTGGAGCTGCTATCCATTGGATCTGTCCAAGATAGTTGACTAAAGATACAGAGACTTCACACTTTCCATAGTAGAATTAATTTCTTTCTGGACTTTCTGTGCAAAGATGTTTTTGAAATGTGAGGCTTAAAAGTGGGTAAATCAGGAAATCTAAGCAGTTTGAAAAGCAGTTTGAAAGCAGATTCTAAGATGTCCCACGTATACACATCTTTGTGTTTATGCACAATTTACAGCTAATTTGTCATCATTATGTGGCTATTATAGCTCAACAAAAGTATCAGCTGTGCTCAGTGTGCTGTGCTGACCCTTTTGTCAAATGAATGTATGTCAAGCCATGCAATGAAGAATGAATTAAGCCATACACATCTACAGATTTTACCTTGTGCTCCAGATGTTTGGTTGTTGCCAGCTGATGCTCTAGGACCCTGTCTCTGCAAAACACAAAAGCATAGAAAGGAAGAATTAGACCCAGGGGAACTGTAAAACCGTTTCTTTTCTTTTAAAGACACTAGGCCTTACCCGTTCAAAGATATGAGCTCTGAAATGATGTGCAGTGTGTGGGTTATGGGATGCACTGTGCACACAGTATATGAGGGATGGAAAGTAACTTTAACTGGTGCTTGCATGATAATATGTAGGAGCATCAATGTAAGAAATACCCGTTTCGGTAATGGCTACAGAGATACTGTGTACCGATCTGCATGATTTTTGGACAACATCTGTAACAACCCCCCCCCCCCCCGCCTACACACACACACACACACACACACACACACACACACACACACACACACACACACACACACACACACACACACACACAGAGCTGGTTAAACATGTTGCCTCATGCTAGATGCAGATTAGATATGCCTCATGCTAGATGCAGAATAGATATAGATACACCATAAAAATGCTAATATACAGCATATGATTTGTGAAAGTGACAAACGGGCTTCACAGTTATGTCAGGTGTGTTCATATGCTAACTGAGGAGAAACGCTGTGACAGACACTCACTCACTCACTCACTCACTCACTCACTCACTCACTCAGACAGACATTCGGAAAATTATAGTATAGATGTATATCATTCACAAACCTCCGACAAGATGACATTTCCCATGATTATTTTCGTGTCAAGACACAAACAAGGCAAAGGCCATTCATCTGCACCGTTTACTAACCACTTACTGTAAACTCTATACTTTGTTATAGTATAGAATATAGATATACCGGCTCTATGCTAGTAACTGTTCAGTTTTCACTCTACATTAAATATCTTCGCTGAAAATAGCAAATCGGCAAGCTCACAACACGTCGCAAACGAGTTGTGAGCTTGTAGGTTTTTTTTTTTTTTGGAATTCAAATCTTTCTTTCTCAGGGTCCTGGAAACTAAAAGCTTTGAGATGGGGGTCGGCGGTCAAATATGGTACATATAATTCTAAAAGGTTTTGAGCACCACTGATATGGAAACATGTTTTTCAGAAAACCGTTCTTAAAGGTTAGGTTGTGTTTTCACAAGTGCAGTGACCTCCACTGATCATGAGAGACATGCTACCACAGGTGGTGCCATTCATTGCTGTGTGGCACTTTGGCAGTGATGTTTGCTGCTTACATGTTTGTAAGAGAGAGCCTGAGGTGAGGTGATACAGTAGCTTGATGTTAAAAGACAAACTATGCCTCTGAAAGTATGTACAGTATGGGCAAAACACGCGCACACACAACACAATCAATGCAAAAAGTCAGTCAAATGTGTACTGTATATGCCGTCACCCACAAGAAGGAATAAGGAAAACAAAAAGCAAACCGTAGCAAGGCAGTCTGACAAAAGGGAATACGGAGTACGGACACAGATTAACTCTGTTATGCATACAGTGGACTTAAGAATGCCTTCCACAACCACGCGTTTCTGATGTAACATATCCCATTATCCAAATACTGGGGGTAGCAACTATTATAGTATTATTCCATCTTCCAGCAGCTGTTTATTCACCCTGCCATTTTACCACTCAGAAATTCGAGCACTCAACCAGCATTTTCTCATTAAATTGCAAACAGGCACTCTTCTCTTGGGAAATAATATCAAAACCCTGGTGTTAAATGTATTTCCCCCCATTTCCTCTGATCTAGCATACTAGTACGAAATGAACCATATAGAATGTACAAGCCATCACAGAGACTGTGGGAGTTATTCCTGGATTAATCCCCCCTCAAATGACTACTGTATTTACATTTATTTATTTTTATTTTAAGACCTGTCTATGAAATGCCAAATGTTTTACATAGTATTTAGCCCTATTCTTTGAAACTGCTAAGTGTGTGTGTGTGTGTGTGTGTGTGTGTGTGTGTGTGTGTGTGTGTGTGTGTGTGTGTGTGTGTGTGTGTGCGTGCGTGCGTGCATGCGTGCGTGTGTGTGTTTATGCTTCCATGCATTGCGTGCTGCGTGTATGTGTGTATAACTAATCTTGGACACAATAAGAGTATGACACGAGAGAAAAATGGATGGCATGCGAATATGGCCAATTACTCAACTAATGCATTTTAAAGTGTGTGGATATAAGAAACCCTCCCAACGAATACCCAGAGCTGTGGTTATCATGCTGTGCCTGCTTGCATTAGTCTGAAGGCAGCTGACAGCATTTATAGAGTGGAACGTGGCAGGCGGCGCAGGTAAAAAGCAGATATTGCATTAGAGAGAAGAGTACAGGAATGACACTCTATATCACAATGAGCAGATTAGGCAAGGCTATTCTTAGAATCACATTATACTCATCCTTTTAATATGCAATAGGCAACAAAGCAAGTGAGAGCAGAGAATATCCCTGGGAATGATAAAGGGAAAGCGGGGAAGGCATACTGTACAGTAGGAAAGGAAGATAGGAGATAGGTAGGAATGAATGGGTGCAGGGAAAGGTAGCGAGAGGGGGCTGTGGTACTGTAGTTCTTATAGTTCACCCCCAAAATGACTATAGATTAGTCACACCATGGAGACTTGAGTTCAATAAAAAAAAAAATATTTGTCGCATTCCCAAGACAAAAAAAAGGATTATAGTATATTTAACCCCATTGATTCTGGATGGAGACCCAAATGCATGGGCCTGGATGGGGACCCAAATAATGCCCTGGATGGTGACCCAAATGCATTTGGGTCAGAATCAATAGGGGTAAATTTAGGGTCAAGGGTCAAGTAAATTTACCCCCATTGATTCTCACCCAAATGCATTTGGGTCCCCATCCAGAATCAATGGGGGTAAATTTACTATAATACATTTTTTGTCTTAGGAATGCGACAAACCAAAAAGTATTATTTAAAGCTGTACTGTGGAAGCTGCTCAACTAGTGGTCAGTAGCGGTATTGCTTTTTTTCGGCCGGAGTCGCCACGGACCACCGGAACGGGGGGTCCGCGGACCACCGCGGCCGCCGCGAGCACCTCCGCCTCGCGATACGCATCCGTAGAGCCGTCTCCCGTAATTTTTAGACCAGGATTGAGGGAGTAGCAGGCAGGATTCCTTCACCAATGTAAACACAGTTGCTGAGGGAAGCTACTTCCTTTAGAGACAGCAAGACTCGCTGTGATTGGCTGGTGGTGTATGATCCGCGCTGTGATTGGCCGGTAGTGTATCATGTGGGAGATGACATCATTTTGCCGGAAATTCTACCCCCCTCACAACTCATAGAAAACATATAAAGAGAAGGCTTCAGAAGCTGAAAATAACAGAGTGGGTGTTCTAAAACTTTAGCGATTTAACAGTTAGGACAATTTTAAGATTTGTTTTATAAAAAAAGTTACATGGTATAACTTTAACTCAACTCTCCATGGTAATCAATAAAAAAAATCCATTTAGGATGTTTTTACCTCTGTAAAGTTGAAAAAGGCAGCTACATTTATTATTAATATGTGTATTATTGCTTTCTAGTGTGAAAGTGTGACTGATGGGCGTGAAACAACCTACACACGACAAAACAATTTAAAAGTCACAGCGCACAGATTATACTGTACATTTCTGACACAAGATAGGCCATAAAATGCTTACTATCTGTTATCTGAGTGAGCAATTTCAAGCGTTCTGCACAACATAGCCCAGCAAAGAGAAATAAATAATTGTCAAATTACAAGGATGTTTTTACACAAGGCACACAGAGCTATTACACTATTACATGATAGCATCAACTGATCCTCACGTCTCCTGTTGCCCAGTGCTAATTCAGCATTAGCTACCCTCCCTATAATTGATGTCCCTGGGCCTGGGCTATTGGACTGCCTTGGTGGCCCATTTATCTTCCCGATCACAACCAAAGAGTTGTCGGCATTCAACTCCAAACGACTCTGTCACTGTCTACATTTTAGAAGTTTCCTTCATGGAGAAAATGCTCTGATTGGAATTTTGAAAGAGATCATTAATAACATAAGTCTCTCGATCTTTAGAGAAGATGGAGGCTGGTGAAGTTTTGTGTTTGAATGTTTTAAGAAACCAGTATTATTACTAATGTCAATGTGGAATGAGTGAGAAGGGGGGGGGGGGGGGGGGGGGAGATGTACCATGTTGTGATTGCCGTAACCTTGGATCCAATCTCAGTTTAGATCCCTTAGCCAGAGGACACGGTTGCGCTTTGGCCGCAGTATCCTCCTATCTTAAACAGATTTTAATTCATACATCATTTATTCTGACAGGAATAAACCTCAGCAAAGGATCGACTCGTGTGTGTGTGTCCTCACTCCAAGCTCCTTGGGGAGTCTCATCGTCTCTCCAGTTTTCTTCTGGTTTCGCACCAGTCCAATGAAAACGGCATCAACACGCCTGCTAGCTCACTGTAAATTCTCTCAACAATGACCTTGGTCATTTCACACATGAAGTCAATCAGACATTACACAGACTTGCTAGCTGGCAGAGTCAAGTCCAATCCAACTGATTTGGACATTAGCGTTCTCACTTACAACCCCTCCGGGTAATGTCTACACTGCAGTGCATGTGTTACAGTAAAGCGGCTCTAATGACCATGGGGAGGATGGTCATCTAAAGAAGACAGAAGGAGAGGAGAGGAGAGGAGAGGAGAGGAGAGGAGAGAGGAGAGGAGAGGAGAGGAGAGGAGAGGAGAGGAGAGGAGAGGAGAGGAGAGGAGAGGAGAGGAGAGGAGAGGAGAGGATGGAATACAGGGGGAGGGGAGGGGTTGTAATCAATACATCCTTCTGCAGTTAAGACTTACTCAGACCAACATTGGCACTGAGAAGATGGATGACCTGAGTCAACTCTCTGATCGTCTACTCTTGTGTGGAGAGCAAGATATAAAAGAGGGGAGAGAAGGCCCAGTGAGAGAACGAGGAAAGGCAGAGAAAGAATCAGGAAGAGGGTGAGAGAAAGACAGTGAGATAAAAGAGAAATAGACAGGGAGAGCTACAGTATAGGTGAATGAGCAGAAGAGAGGAAGGAAGGATTGATGGAAAAGGAGCGGGAGGGAGTAAGAGAAAAAAGAACTGAAGGGAAGAAAAGGAGTGGAAACTAGAAGCAGTGCTCTTCCGAGCACAGGTCTCCACCAGGCTGTGCGTCCTGGTGGTGCTACTGTATAATAGGCCAATGTAAAAAGGGTGGCATATGTTCTTCACCTTAGATCTTTCATGGCAATCGGACGCTGCATGCATGATTTCAAGCATTGTGTTCCAAAAATGTGTTTTGCTAAAGTCTACCTGCTGGTGGCGCTATAACAGGACAATGTTAAAAAGGTAGCATTTGTTCCTTGACCTAGTGGGAATATGTGTGGCAAATGTCACGGTAATCGCAAGCTGCGTTGATGATTTGAGGCATTTTGTTCAAAAACGGAGCAATCCTGCAAACTTTGGAAGCTAATATTAGTCAATCAGGATGGAATGTGAAATATCAGACGGATCGGACTTGATCACATGACTATAGAGATACTGTGTAGCGATTTGCATGATTTTTGGATAAAATCTCAAGGAGTAATATCCAAAAATGTGTTTTACATAAGTCGGCCCAAAGGTGGCGCTATAAAAGGCTGATGTGAAAAATGCAGGGCAAAGGTTTATCCTTAGCCTCTAGGGAGTGCGCTTACAAAGTTTGAAACTGATCGGTGGAGTTATAGGTAAAACCACAAATCGGGCTGTTATAGCGCCACCATGAGGCTGATAAAAAAAAAATTAAGTGGCATTTCTTCCTCGGCCTAGTGGGAACGTGTGTGCGCGATTTCATGATAATTGCACTTTGCGTTTGTGATTTGAGGCATTTTGTTCAAAACGGCTCAATCCCACAAACTTTGGAAGCCAATCTTAGCCAATCAGGATGGAATATGCAAAATCGGACAGATCCGTGTCGATCACATGACTGTCGAGATATTGCCTACCGATTTGTAGGATTTTTGGACAAAATCTGTAAGAGTAGTGCACAGAAATGTGTTTAGCAAACATCGGCCACTAGTTGGCGCTAGAAAAGGCCCATTTGAAAAATTTAGGGCAGAGGTTCTAGATTGGCATCCAGGGAATGTGTGTGCTCACTTTGGCAGCGACCGGGCCAACGGCGACTGAGATTTGGCGCTCACAAACTGCGAGGACGCACGGACGCACGCACGGACGGACGGACGCACGGACGGACGGACACACGGACGGAGGGGAAAACATACTCTCCCTCAGCCTTCGGCTGGTGGAGACAATCAAGAGAGAAAGAGAGACTGCAACTGCAGCATCTACTGTATAGTAAAATTCGGAGTTAAGTTGAACTCTGACAGTTTAATTAACCTCTGTCTGCAGTCTTTTCAACATGGGTTGTGCAACATGCCAGACCAAAACCACGCTTTGTCATGCAAATTTCCATGTTGTCAATTAACAGATGCAGCATGTAAAGCGATGTGACACTATGAAGACACAGGAAGCAACATAAACAACAAGAAGAAAAGCGGATTTGGCACATCCTCTCACGCTTTTAATTTAACTTGTTGGTGTTTATTTTAGCATATTACTGATCTGCTGAACTCAGAGGCCGATACAAATGTATATCCCTTACTGACTGACTGACTGACTGACTGACTGACTGACTGACTGACAAAAGAAAAACACATGATGCGTGACGAGTTATCTGTTCCCTACTCATGCACCATGCATCAGGATTCATAGACTGACTGATTGAATGATTGACAGATTGTACAGCTTTGGCCTACATTAGCAACAAACAAACCAATTGTGGAGTGGTCATCCCTCCAGGCTATGTCATTTTAAAAGCTTGTGACTATAGATAGTCTGGGAAACTATCTATATTTCACCTATACAGTCCAATGAAAAGAGTTTCTGAAGCCATGCAGTTGCTCAATCTTAATTGATAAAAGAGCCAGTTTAAAAGTTTCTTAACAATATTCTATTCAGGAGTTTCCATAAAGGGAACGGTTGCTACATGGTTTCTACTTTCTACCCTGTCACATTCAATAATCGGATTGGTCACTGCCCACACTGCACAAGTCAAGAGTCAAATTAAAAGCTTTCCAGTGTTTCACAACACCTATCCCCTCCGGCATGTATCCAATCTTGCTTAACAAGGCTTGCCTATAGTCTTGTTAACTAATTGAATCTCAGCGAAGCATTTCATGAGGATTTGTCACCACGGCCCATATACCACGGCCCCCATATTTCATGCACCTTGTCTCTGAGCTATTCTTTCCTATATGCTTTTCACCAAATGCTTTTTTCTCCAAAGCCATTCTCCGTCTTGCCCACAGGTTTTCCCCATTTGGTCATGTCAGAAAGTCTTCCATGCCTGTAATAGTTGAGATGGGGAGAAGGTACGATGATGCTGCATGCTTCAGCTTCTCTCCCTGCATTATTTATCCAAATGCCTTCAAAGAATATCAAAGAGTGCATGTCACACTTTGATACTGCGGGGGAGCGAGAACAGCAAATGGAGTCTGAAAAATATGTGCAAAATGTAAGACAGCCTATTACTGAACGTGTGCTATAATGTATGCGTATGACACGGCCGTGTTTCTTTATGCCGTATGTTGTATCAGGCTGTCAGATCCATACTGCCTCCCCTCTGAGGACAGTACTACCTTTCATTGGCCTGTCAAGGAATAAATTGAAACTCCCACACCTCACAGGCAAACAGCTCTACATTGTTTTAGTCAGTAGTAGTCAAAGAGCTGCTGAGTTCTTCTCCTGGCCTCCCTGCTGGTCCAGTAACAAATGCAGGTCCAGATAAGGCGAATGTTTTGTTCTTCGCCTTGTCACTAATCCCAGTTCAAAGGGAAAGAGCTGAGTCTGCACAACAGGCCCTTGTAAAGGCCATCACGTCAAATGAACCGAACCAGAGCCATGTCCTGACTACCAAACCAACCCAACACCCACCTAGTGTGTTGCTGGTATCAATAAGCCTCTGATCAGTCAGGGAGATCCACTCACCGCAGCGCAGACCCCAAACTGCATTTTGGTGTTGTCGGGCAGAAACCTCTTATCTATTCTAACTTTTTGTGTTTTTTTCGTGAATGAATGACCTACTTGATCATCCTACAGTGTCACACAAGTAGCATATCCGCAAGCTTGAAACACGGCACAAAGCGACACGTTTTGAGCTTGTAGATCTGCTACTTTGGATGCCTTTTAATTAGAATTCTGAAAGGTAATAGTTTGGGACATATGAGGTTTCCACCCGACAGAGACGATTTCTGCAAACAAAACCGTAACGATGACACACATTCACCAATGCGATAGAGCAAAACTTATTATCGGCACTGAAATAAACTAACAATAAGAAATAAGTATTCAAATGAAGCAAATCTGAATGCTGTTTGAGAGCGGAACAACTCCCTTTTTAAGTATTGATTGAATGGACACCTCCTTACCAGGCCGTCATCTTTTTACCTGAACGCACAGCACCGTTGAATAGTTTTAACTGCAACTACAGTATGTTTGAAGGCTGAGTTTTGTCCATGGTGAGTTCCTTAAGCAGAGTGCCAGTTCAGCCCACCTTGCTAGTACTTGAGCATACTACTTGACTGATTAGTCAACTGCTGTATTATAACCCTTAAGGAAGATGCATAATAGCTTGCCTTGATTGACCAGCTTTTAGGTTATAGAGGTTATACTGTATGCAACAAAGACATTTTCAAAATCACTCTCTCAGTCCTTTTTTCACCCTCTTACAAATAAAGATTGTGATGAACAATAATATTGACTACAGATAGTGAGAAAACATCCTCTCATGTTAGTGTCTTTCATCACACAAATTGTGACAATGGAGACTCATTTTATCAGTGTTTTATACAATGGGCCACATTTAGCTGCAAGATGTAAGTGTAGCTTCGCTATGACTGCAGCATTGAAATGACTCGACCCAGGAGAGGATCCTCAGGACTTAACTGGATTAAAACTTGGGCATAAATAGTACACTTAAACGCTGTTACACATGACAGGTAGTAATTTTATTAAATCGCAAATGTTCCGAGATCATTGCAGAGGTGATAAGAGACTGTAAGACCATTGTCGTACTTAGAGCCAGAGGGCAGTGGAGAAGAGACACCATTATGGCTGAGCAGGTCTGGGAGGTTGAGCCAAGTGTAAATTGCAATAACAGCAGCTTGATGAGTGGGATTACTGAAGTGGAAAAGGGCTATCCTCACTCTGCCGATGCGTGTGCAGTCTGTGCACGCGCACGCACACACAAATGTGGAGGCTAAATAGTGCTGTTGTTAGAGAAAGAAAACCGTGAGCTGAAGAGAAGCCTAAAAGGTTTCCACACGAAAAGAGACGATATTCAATATTATGTACATGTAGTGTATAAACACAATTTGGTCCATTCCTACACTCGCAGAGTTAAATGAAAACTGTGCTTTACTGTGTACACACTCACACACACACATACATGTTTAAACAGACACAAACACACTTGAGCACACTCTCCTTGCCTATTCCACAGTGGCTGCTGCAGTATTATGCCTCCAGGCATTAAATTAGGATCCTTCATGGAGAAAACACACACACACACACACACACACACACGCTGCGCGCGCAGCGCGCACGCGCGCGCGCGCGCACACACACACACACACACACACACACACACACACACACACACACACACACACACACACACACACACACACACACACACACACACACACAGTCAGTCATGCGCTCACAAACATGCACAGTTGCACACTAACAAACCCCCAGTCAAACAGAATAGCAGAATATCTAATGTGCATATGAAATATGTTTTTTTATATCTGATTCAACACAGGCAGTCTTTGGAGAGAGAGAGAGAGAGGGGGGGGGGAGTAGGAGGAAGAGATACAGTAGAAGCAGGAGACAGTGACATATCTTCAGAGGGAATCCTTTGGACAATGTTTCATTAATGCTCTGTCATGAGACGATGTCACACGCCAAAAATAGACAATCAACAAACCCACAATGCATCACGGATGTGAAGCACTGTGGGCTTGTAGAGCAGTTATTTTGTGACGGCGTACACAACAAAGCATTACTCTGGCTTTGTTCCACCCCCTCTCACTGTACACCTGCTGAAGAGTGGCTTCATACAGTACTTCACTCCAACCCATACGGATAGCTTTTGTTCTGGGTGAAATTATGAATAGGAAGATGCCTCAGGGCGACATGCGACATTGGCGCGACCTCGCCCTATGTCGCGCCAATTCTTTGCCATCTGGCTAGTGATGTATATTGGACCAGTTACCCATATATGGAGACCCCTGGTACCCATATATGGAGATCCATGTACTGTATATGGAGATATGCTGTGAGAGCCCAAACATGCTTACTCACTTATTCGTTAAGTGAAAGTTCTATGATGTCTATGAAATCTGACATCATACACTTTCATGCCCATACATAAAGATCCCTGTCTGTAGAACCAGCCACACAGATATGGGCTGTCTTGGCCATCTGTCTTGGCCATATGGATTCTGTTAGTGTGGTATGTGGCCGAAGTGGCCTCCATAGGGGCATTCCCATATGAAGTCCTGTTAGTTATGGGCTTAATATTGATGAAATCAGGGAACTCCATATATGGGCATAAAAGGGATCCTGTTAGTGTGCAATCACAGTGAAGCCAGAGCGTGATGCCAGAGCGGCAAACCCATTCTGTTAAGAGTGGTTCCCCTGACATCACAGCAAACCCGTAGACCTGTGATGTCACAGTGATGTGTCAACGGAACCACAGTGTCAGGTGTGACCTACAGAGATATGCGGATACGCGGACAAGTTGTGCCGGTTTTCATAGTTAACTGCGACCTATGGTCGCAATAATGCAGTATCTGTAGTGGGGACGTTCAAAGCACGCTGGGTACTGCCTGAGAGGCTCATAAAATTGTGTTTTCCACTTTGATCCCACCCAAAACTCTTTCTCCCCCACACTAGCTCTTCAAAAATCCCGTTGAATGCAGCCCGTGGGAGGGGTGTTATTGTGTGTGTGTGTGTGTGTGTGTGTGTGTGTGTGTGTGTGTGTGTGCGTGCGTGCGTGCGTGCGTGCGTGCGTGCGTGCGTGCGTGCGTGCGTGTGCGTGCGTGTGTGTGTTCACATTAGGGAGGACAGGACTCACCATTATGTCTTCCATACAGCTAGTTACATAAACTGTGCTGCCTCGTTGCAGTCCCCCCAGTAATAGCACTGTAGTAGGACATTTTAAACTGAGCAGGAATATAATGGTGCAAGCATGGTGCAGAGCCAATGATTAGCAGAGCCAGGGAATCTAATCAGTGGTGTTTTGTTTGAGGCTTCATAGACAACTGTGCACTGTGGGTAAACTACTTTAGTGTGACATTGCAAGGAACGTTTCGAACTATTCACAGCCGACGTACAGTTACAGGCGGTGTAGCATCAAGATACTATGGCAGTGGTTTTCAACAGTGGTCCAGGGACCACCAGTCGTCCTTGATGATGGAGAGTTGGTACCACATAGAGATCTCTTATAGATCTCTCAAGAGTTAAATTATTGTTAAAGTGATCCCTGACTAATACGCCAAATATGCCTTAATACATTATAATTGTCCTCTATATCTACAATGTAAAATTAAAAACACCTTAATTATTTTATTTCTTCTAGAAATAGCTAATCTTTCACTCAACAGGGGAAATGCCCGTCGCAAGTTGATGATGTCATAAATGTCATGTGTGATCTATCCCTATGGAATTTATGGCATGCATGTGCAAAAAACACATTTGAAATATTGAGTTGATGCTCATATTAACCATATGAAGTATTACGTTTGTTTTTATTTGCACATGCATGCCATAAATTCCATAGGGATAGATCACACATGACATTTATGACATCATCAACTTGCGACGGGCATTTCCCCTGTTGAGTGAAAGATTAGCTATTTCTAGAAGAAATAAAATAATTAAGGTGTTTTTAATTTTACATTGTAGTTATAGAGGACAATTATAATGTATTAAGGCATATTTGTCGTATTAGTCAGGGATCACTTTAAACATCTGCATTACTTCATTTAAAAGAAGTCTACACAATTAGAGAATGTATAAAATGTACAGTACTGTATATAAATGCATAGCCTAAAAGTGTTTATATTTCTTTAATACAGCAAGACCCATAACACGGGTGGCCATAGCTGAAAGGGTAAAGAGGCCGTCTGGGAATCGGAAAGGAACTCGTTTGGCTCCCAGACCCTGGTCTACAGTATGTGTCAAAGTGTCCCTAAGCAAAAGAAAAAAAGGAAACCCCTAACTGCACGGCTGTATTAATAGCACCAATTTGCCCGCTAACTATTAGGATTAGCCATCCTAATAAGGACACATTTCACATACTGTATGTGCAAATGTAGAGTGACAAAAAATACCCCAAAGGTGTGGGGACTAAATCATTCTGAATTATAACACTGAACCCAATGGCAATGTTTGAAAAGTGCACTCATCTGAAAGCTTAATCTATTAAGACCTGAGGCAGTTTTCTTAAAACCGTACAGAATGTTGCAATAGGCCTATTAGTGGTGCTCAAAAGTGGCCATGGACCCCGATCTCAAAGTATTTTGTTCCAGTGACCCACAGAAGCAATTAAAAGTAAGGGGTAAGAAATGTTATTTTATAGAATCTTTCCAAATGTACACACATGAACAATTAAATCAAATTTAACTATCAGTCTGTCAGAGGGCTTCGACAAGAACACGAGGCGCTCGCTCATACATGCATACATAGCGCGGAATTAGAGCTGTGACTCATGCTAAACATACGGTATCAAGTAGTGTTATAGCCGGCACCACTCGTAAAAACAAAGGCGGCAACCCCCTCACACATGCACTGGGGAGGGAATTAGAGCTGAGGACAACTCTATTACCGTGACAAATGCTGCCTGGTGGTTTAGTGGCGGTCCCCTGCTGAAGACTCTCTGCCACAGTGGTATTAAACCTTTACATGGCCTGATCAAGAATTATATTTTCGGGTGATAATGCTGGATTTACAGTGTACGTGTGGGCTTCAGTTGTACTTCCCCTGTTCTGTGTAGTATTATTATTACTATTATTATTATTGCTGCTACAATGTTTGAGGAACCAGTGTAGAACAAGATACACAAGATGTAAGAAAATGGCAACCCATTAAGAAAATTGTTGTGGTGTTGTGCACAATGGGTCAAAAAAGTTATACTTTAGACCAGGGGTGCCCAACCTTTTTTGACCCAAGGTCTACTTTGAAAATGTGCCACCTAGCTGAGGGCTACCAGCCCAAAATGTACCGTAACACCCATTCAATATACATGTAAAAAACAGAAAATATTAATAGATATTATAACATTGTACTCACTGTACTGTACTGTAATCATACTGTATAGTAGGAATTGTAATTGAATGAAACGATTGCAACTTCTCACATTGGGCATACAGACAGCATGACCATTTATTGCACACTCTGCATATTATGCACTGACAGTGACAACACAGTTTAGTTTTTTTTTTTCTTTTCTTTTTTTATAGTTTTTTTTATAGTTTTTTTATAGTTTTTTTTTTGTCCTTTATTCCATGTCAGTCTCTCTACCTTAGTGGGAAACCTGGCACTGGGAAGAGGAGGCTAGCTTGTCAAAGTCAGGGTTGTATGAGCTGGTTGCAAGTTTTAGGCAGGCCACAAGGTGCTCATCTGTCATTGTGGCTCTGTACTTTGACTTGATGAACTTCATGTGAGAAAAAGCAGACTCACACAGGTAGGTTGATCCAAATTCAAATGGGTCTGAGCGGCTTTGGAGCGAGGAATTTCCTCCGCTCCATTCCTCCGCTCCGCTCCGCTCCAAGCCGACCCTATTGGGGCCGCGCGCCGCATGTTTCCAACAAAAAGAGCCGTGCGCAGTAGCCTACTAGTGCAGTGAAGCCTTGTTGGCACCGCGGAGATGGAGAGGAGAACAGACAGAGAATTCCCTTTATCACGATTTCACTCATCCACACACGTAGGCTATGTTTATAATACATAGCCTACCTTGTGTCAGTTAAGTTATATATCACCAGCCAGTCAACGGATACGAATTCAAGTGAGACTGATTGAAAAACACACGCCACGACTCGCCTCCGTCTCTCGGTTGTGGTGATTAATCAATAACCAGCTGGATTTAATATTGCCCGTCTTATTAAAAAATACAATGCCTTAGATTAGATGGCGTCTTTTGTAACAGTGAACGCAGGTCTCCATCAAGCCGAGGCTCACGTAACGTTACCGCAGGCATTTGTGTTGGGAACACTTGTTGTGCAAAGCAAAGGAGAAAGTGTTTCGCATATGGTAGCAAAATCCTTTTTTTATTTTGGCTGGTGACTCTGATTGACGACCCTGAGCGGAGCGTGGAGCGAGCGCGGAGCGAGAAATGCGAAAATCAACGTGAGCGACGGAGCGGCGGGGAGCGGAGCGGTGCGGTGGCCGACCAGAGCGATGAGCGAGCGGGACGGCTTTAGTTGCCGCTCCACTCCGCTCACATGCTCTGCTACACGTTGAGTTGAGTTCAGTCAACATCATCCACTCGCTCGGAGTCGTTTCACTGAAACGCCCGATGTATGTCCTCCCCCCCCCCCGAATTAATAAATTATTTCTTTGAAATCATCTCGCGGTCCACTGGTAACCAGCCCGCGATCTACCGGTCGACCGCGATCGACTGGTTGGGCACCCCTGCTTTAGACTATACTTAGTTAGACTTCAGAAACCAATGTATTATGTATGGGAAAGTCCTGTTCTGGCGAAGCCCGAACTGGCGAAGTGGGGATTTGTCTCCTACCGTAGCGATCTGGCGAATCGATTGTCCACGACACTGCAAGCGGCGCGAAGGCCAGCGGACCTTGGTCCTGCTCTTCGCCCCCGAGCGCCGCAGGCGCGAGTGGCCGCGAAGAGCGGGCCAGGGCCGCGCGGCCGGCGGAGCGCCGCGCGAGTTACGAAGCCGTGGTGAATGCAATCGTTATATTTATGCCCAGGCCGTAAGGCCTGGGCAAGCGCACGATAAACGCCCTGTCCAGAAGACGTTCGCCAGATCGCTACGGTATCGGACATTTCCCCACTTCGCCAGTTCGGGCTTCGCCTAAAAGGTACGTGCCCTTATGTATGATATGAGACATGCTGCGCCCTCTTCAGTCATTAAATCAGGCATTTTCTGCTTTCCAGAGATGCATTCATTCATTCATGCATATCATTTCTGTATTCCAGATATTCAGAGAAATTATACTTTAATTAGAATCATGACGTTTTTGAACAAATGACCTCTCAAACCACTCAATGTAAAAATATGTGTCATGTATTTCACATCCAAACCAACAGCCTTAATAAGATGCCTTCCATTTCTCTCTTGCAGGAATCTATCAATAATGTTATGCTACAAACTCAGAGTCCATTTACATTCCTGTCCGCAAGGTTTATTCACCAGTTTCAAACACAGTTCTCTATTTGGTAATGATATCTAAAGAATAGGTAGGGGAGAGTATTTTCTGGTCCCTGCGGGAGGGGCAATTGCTTTTACTGCTTAAACCAGCGGATGGCAACTCAGATGTTAGAGGTTATGTATTTTGCTCAGGGAGACTTCCAACATATAGACTGGGAGAGCCGACGGTCAAATCAGCACTGCTGCATATATATATATATATATATATATATATATATATATATATATATATATAGTTTCATTTGGTTCCTTTTATTGAGCAAAATCATGTAAACTTTCCCCAACCCAATTATTCTTCCACATTTCCATCTAAAGGACAAGTCTGGACATGGTGGTTCTTTTGAGTGTAACTTTGGGGACCAGCGGAGGACTGCACCTGTTCTCAGAGGGGTAGAGGCTGGCTGATTTGCGATGTCATAAACATCAGCTATGTGATGGTGCTTGGCAGGGGCTAGCCTAGCACCGAGGGCATCGCCTGATTGCTGTTCCAGGAGGCGCAGACACTCAGCTGTGTGTTCCAATCCCATTTCCCTGGTGGCAGTCACGGTTCCTGAGTCACAAAACTGTAGTGTCAGCTCCTACCGTTGAGTAAGATCTGTATCTCTCACGCACTTATATATACACAGTACATATATTTTCTTTTTGGATTGCAGCAGCAACTAAATTACATCGTAAAATCCTCAGTGTTCATTTATCCAAGTAACTCTGAGAGTATACAAATCTAAGAGTACAACTGAACTCTCTTTTTCAAGGTATACTCTGTAGCTGACATACGCTTTCTCGCTTTTGTTTCTATGACTCATACAACCCAGTTGGAAAGAAAAGCCATGCCTGTGAAAACGGCACGCTGGAGGCCACCTCCTCCACTACTGCCAGAAAACTAGGCATGCGCTTTATTCTTATTGCGTTTACATTGTTCGACTCAAACAGTAGTGGAGGAGTGGTTTTGCTGAAATTATGTACCTAAGCAAAAAGCAGGCGGGCCGGTGTGTGTCACACACCCACAGAGCTGTCCTCGGCTTGGCAGACTAGACTCATGCGCACATGCACGCACACACACGCACGCACGCACGCACGCACACACGCACGCACACACACACTGCGACTTACTGTAAGTCTCTACTCTCTATCTTTTCATTTCTGCCACTCAGCAGCACTATACCTTGGAGCTCACACACTATACCTTACCTACTGTATAACGTTCAAGTTGTGGCAGAGTCTGTCTGTGGCGGGCGGGCAGATCTGGCCATATATGGACTGGACAAATATGCCCATATGTACTGGACAACATGCCCAAGTTGGCGATGTTAGCAAAGGGGTCAGCGCATCAGTCTCAGTTGAGAGTGTGACATCACACCAGTACTCGATCAGCGAGAGAGAGGAGAGAGTGAGAGAGAGAGGCAGATATAGAAAGACAGAGAAAGAGAGACAGACAGAGGAGTGGGAGGGAGAATGAGAGTGGGAGGGAGAAGGAGAGGGGAAGGGAGAGAGGGAGAGAGAGAGGGTGGAGGAGAGAGAAAGAGAGGAAGAGAGGGGGGAGGGTGAGAGAGACTATTTCACCCACGCAAATGCAGGGTACTTAAATCTGAACAAGCTGATAATAATGCATGCTTGTATTCTTTTAACAAAAAGTCAGCAAGAACAGCTCAGCACAGAAACAAGTGTGGCCTGTGGAATGTTTATTTGAATTAATCCAGCGGTGGGCTACTGAGACAAAGGTTTACCCCACACAGAGAGAAGTGGATGAGACAGGGGTGAAAAAAATCACATTACTGTTCCTCTTAAAAATTATTTCTTTAAACTCCCGTCTATTACACGGTTTAATGAGCCCTGAAATGTGGCAAGATTAACATTTTCTGCAATCCATTAGTGAGGAGCACGGGTCCTGGGTCAGCCATGGAATGGGAATGGGAATGTACCCGTGGCCAGGGGCGTCACACTAAATTCTGGGCCCTGGGTACAAGGATTCACTGCGGGCCCCCCATGAATGTTAACTATTGAAAAATAGCAGATATACAAGCTCACAGCACGGCACCGAGTGCCGCGCTGCAAGCTTGTAGATCTGCTATTTTTGGAAAAATTGTGAAAATGTGTGCAAGAAACCCACGTTTCCATGTCAGTGATGCTCAAACTTTTTCATGTGAAGGACCCCCAAAATGATATGAATTTGGCCACGGACCCCCAACTAAAAAATATTTAGTTCCAGGGACCCCCCCGGAAGCAAAATTTGAGTTACAAATGTCCGCTTAAAAAAATACATATTCAAAGATTTGCACACATTTTCACGACTTTTCAAAAATAGCAGATCTACAAGCTCGCAGCGCGGCACTCGGTGCCGCGCTGTGAGCTTGTATATCTGCTATTTTTCAATAGCTAAAGTTACTAGGGCCCCTCCACCTTGGGCCCTGGTAACTCAGTCCCACTTTCCTACCCCTTGTGACGCCCCTGCATACAGGGAGGGGTGTCAGGGTGCTGCGGAGAGAAACAAACTAACCAAGCTGGTAAATAGGTGAGGGAGTTCCCTGAGATCAGGCTGTTTGCCGGTGCAATCAGCCGTCTGGTTGGCGGAGCTGATTAAAGACCATTTCAATCCCACCGGTACTGCTACTGCTGTACCAGACAGGGCTAAGCAAATCAAATAGGATGAAATTAAACTGCCGTACCAGCGTAAACACTCAATTTGTAGAAGAATATCGGAATCATACATTATGTATAGCAGTGGTTCCCAGACTTTTCAGGTCGAGACGCAAAAGAGAGATTAGACGTTGTTTGCCCGGGACCCTGAGCTTGTAGATCGTCTATTTTATACGTCTTAAACATGTGTTCTAATTTATGGAATTTCTTAGTTTTTTATGTAGCCTATTTATTAATTTAATTACTTAGAAGAAACATTATATATTTCTTTTTTTTCATGAAAATCTTAGATTTGGGGGAAATGTTTTTTTTTTTTTAATGTTTAGACAAAATGTAGGAAACAGAATTAAGGGACCCATAAAAATGTGTCCGCGACCCACAAATGTTTGGGTAACAGTGATGTACAGTATAGCACACTGTAAAATCCTGAGTGTTACTTAAACCACTTTCACCATGGGTGAAACATCTTCACCTAAATCTTTTATTTAGACTTTTTTCATAAAAGCTCAAATACCTTACATTTATATTTGTGATATTCATCATAATCAGATCATAATTTCATCCTTTTCATCAGTTAATCATAACCTGCCATTCAATAACTGACTGTTACAATGCAGTTTCTACTGGATGTTCGCAATAATAGTAAATGCCAGTCCAATTCATTCATCCATACTTGTCTTCTTAGTTTTTTATGCTGACTTTCTTATCAAACTGATGTTAAAAAATCAAACCTTGGTTCGAAGTGAAGCGGTGAACTTTTATTCTATGTGTTCTAGAGCTATGAACTCTGTGATCTATACATTCTTCCAATTCTGAATGAATGAATGATTTTATCTGGAGGGCCGAATTGTCATGTGAAGCTTGACCAATCCTCAAAGTATGGTCTCATTGGACATTTTTAATCATCCAATCATCAGACCAGGACGGACATTACACACATATTCTGGACGTACGGGACAGATAAAACCTGTTCATTCTGGACTGAAATGACCATATATGGACATGAACGGGACACACAAAGCCACTCCTTGGAAGCGGCTTTCACCGCTTCAATTACACGACTGATTGTGTAATCTATCTGTGCATTGATTGCATAGAATATGACTCAACCAAGCCCATACAAATGCTCGCTGTTCAATTATCTGCACTGGTGCAGACTGTTGTTATTTCAAAGAAATTAAGACATTGCTGAGGGCAGGGAAAAACAGAATGCAAAAATGTCTGGATTTTTCTAAATGAATGGAACAATCAATACAAATTGGCTGCCAAAAGTCCTTTAGAGTTTACTCTGAATCGTCTGATTCATAAGCACAGTTGCCATAATGCAGTAATTGATGTTTTGGCTCCAGCTACTTCAGTCCACCAGCAGTAAACATGTTGGGGTGAGACTCATGTATACAGTAGCACTTTCTCACTGCATCCAATGCACTCAACTCCACTCTATAATGCCTCCAATGGGTCGACAGACACCCATTTTTGGGTCGTGGACCCTTTGTATCCCTTTTTTACGCTTCCCAAAAAATGTAAATAAAATACGAAATAAATAAATACAAATAATACAAATAATAACAACATTTAACATTTAAGAAATAGTCAAAATAGACTTTCGGCACCTCCGTGCGGTCCAAGTGAACACAACAGAGCGCTCCCTACCTCCGGTTCAGCCAATCACAAGCTCCCTCGGGCGGGTCTTAACTTAAGTTAGACGATGTTTTGATACACTCACAACACGTTGCCAGACTGCTAAAAGAACAATGGTTGACTTGTCTGGAAAGTGGAAACTATAAGGCTCTGTTTTCATCCATGGGCGAAAATAAATCAATTTAATCTATATTATATTCTATATTTATACAGTCCAGCAATAACCATGTCTGACAACATTTTAGGCAAGAAATAGGTTATGCCAGTTCATTACGGATTCAGTTTGTCTATCATCCTTTTGCTGTTGGCTAGTTCTGTGACTTTTAGACCCCATCTCCCAAAGAGTGTAGGATTTATACCCCATATCCAAGGAAACAATCAGCTGCAGTATGATCCAAACATTCAACTCAAACAACTGATCCACTTGTGTGTCCCCTCACTCCAAGCTATCCTTTCTCCTCTCTGACCACTTAATAGTCTGCAGTGTTTCCACGTCAGCTCTTGGTGTCACTTGAGCTCGCTTGGAACCTCGACGGAGGCGATACCAAAAATAATGCTTACTATAGTATAGAAAGATATGTACATACATCCACTTCAATGGCAAGGTGCAGAACAAATGACAGTTCAACATACAAAAAATATATAATAATAACACTGCACACTGTACCATGCTCTGCATTGTGGCCGCCAGTCGCACTTAAGATTTATAATGAGGCACACAATGGTCACTCTGTTTGTTCAAAAGTCCTATTAGGCCTGAACAACAGTATGGACAGGATGTCCTGCATAATGCAAGCATTGTTCAGGGCGCATTCTATTGTATATTTTGTTCATTATTGGTAGTGTTTCTTTTGTGTTATGTCTTTACCCGGCTGTATCTACAGTACCTGTCCTTGCCCTGTAACAGGTGTGCTGCCTTTGGCGACGAATTTCCCTCGCGGGATCAATACATTTTCCATCACCAGATCTTCATGAGGAATTACAAATTCCTCGTGAAGATTAGAAATCCCTGATGAAGATAGAACAGTCGTTAGCCCCCCCCACATTCAGCGCTAAGCGCCTGATGGCTAAGAAGGGGGTCCACGTGACTCGGCTCTCGCTGTGTAACCAGGCGACCCAGATCATATTCTAGCCGGCTTTTGTGGGCCAAGTGACAGGAGAGTAGCTTTTGCAAATGAGCTGAAAAGAGCAAGGTGTTCAAATTAAGCCCCTAATTACAAGAAATGATGAATCCATCCTCCGCACGTGCCGTCCCAAGAGGCATTGCAGCATTGAACCCATCCCACATTGTGAGATGGCCAAGACAGCCCAGAGGACAGCCAGTTCTATAATGTGATAGAAAAAATAAAAGATACCAACTGCAACCGAAACTGGTTCTTCTGAGTGATGCCTTAGAGAAGAACCATTTTTGGTTACAGAAAGAGCCTTGTATTATGTCTTAATTTATTAACCATACTGGTATATATAACTAACTAATTATATCTGCAATCAAAGACAAGTCAAAGCAGGGAGGTGAAGATCTAACATTGGAGCGTTGCTCAAATAAATACACCAACAGTACCATGCAGCCTTTGTGGGTCTATTTTAAGGCTGTTGGCTTCATGAGTGGTCCAAGAGAGATCCATGCTGCCTTCAGTGGCCATTAAGAATTTAAAGAAGCAGAAGTAGGCCACATAGACAATTCAAGGACGTAGAATGAACACAGGCCTACACGTCCCCCTTTGTTCAGGAACAAGACAGGTGACCAACTTGTGTTTGGGTTCCAGTAGAGTAGAGGTATTGCAGTGGCCCTCCGCTGTGTGAAGGGGGTTTGCTCCCATCACAATCTCTACTAAAAGTGGTATAAAGTGGTAAACGCTTGGCTGACACTGCAGAGTTCCGTTCCGAATATGTTTCCTCTCACAATTCTTTTGACTCATGTGTTGTGCTCCAAGACACACTGCCTGTATTACACTGTAAAATCCTTAGTGTTTATTTAACGCTGATAGAGTACAAATGGCCAGTATTCATCTCTTCTCTTGGTTGTGTGCTTCTGTGGTGTATTTTTGATTACATCTACAGAGGAGGTGTCCTGGCTTCGAGCTCCTGTGATCAGGGATGAACAAAATCATTTCAGCATTGACATACTGTAGTCACATTGCAAAGGATGCATGTGGGATTTTCTTTCATTAAAATGTTTTCATTTTGTTCATGTAATATATATTCTTATATATTCCTCTAATATTATTCGCCGATCATTTTGTAAGGTTGTGGAAAAGAATAAATGTTGACGAAAATGTCCAACACAAGCCGACGCGTCACAATGTGATGAATGTACAGCAACTATAAAGATTTATTTAGTCTCATGTTAATTCCCTGATATTGCAGCATTATAAGGGTCCATTTAATGTTAAATTGGAGGGTGATATGAAGCATCATTCTTCATGAAGCATCAGACCTTCTTTCACTTATTCACAGATTAGATGAGCACCCCTCCTTCTCTTGGGTTAGTAATGTAAAGTGCATTAATAGTGTTGATCATGGACTTGATTGATGGGTGTCAACCAGAGTATTAAACAACATCTCAATTCCCCTTTTAAAATCACTCTAATCACTGCTAGAGTGGTAGTACCTTTCACAAACCCATATCATAAAAGTATTTTTTCAATATCTTTAACCCATTTAGAACGGGTACACATTTTGTGTATCATTATTTCATGCTTTAACTATTGAAAAATAGCAGATATACAAGCTCACAGCGCTGCGAGCTTGTAGATCTGCTATTTTTGAAAAGTCGTGAACATTAGAATTTTGACCCGATTCTATAAGTGTCTTTTGAATCCTTCTAATTCTAGGCCTAAATGGGTTAAGCCCAAACAGTAATTCATACAAGGCTATATTGTTGTCACAGTCACTTTAGAGCAGTCAATAAAAGGTCACATATGCACTTTCCTTGGTAGTGTAAATGTTAAACATGCAATTTATTTTTCACTAGTTGTTTATAATTAATTTATTGTGAAAAGAGGAAAAGTGAATGCACATAGGTGAGGTGATTGTGCACACTTCTTTGGCCATGTTACAGTCTTGGTGAAGTCAGACACATTTTGGACCGAGGCTGTGTGTTATTCTGGGAATTAAGAAGAGAAAGGAGAAGGATCACAGATATATGAGAAAGACAGTGATATTTCTTCTTTGGGCCATATAGAACAGACTTGGTATTAACTGTTCGCTACAGCAAGCTGCTTGGGGTAAGAGAGGGAAAGAACGTGAGAATCTCTCCTCCCAAACAAAAGTCTCTTGATTGTTGTGCTCGGCTGCTTGCAAAGATTTAAGGGGACGGATGAGTGGGATCTAATGTCCCTTGAGGAAACAGGTTGAGTCCCAAATTAATTAAAGGTTAAAATACTGAATGAGATTCTTACTATCAGATGATGATTGATGTTAATCCGCCAGACAGCCCCGTGGTCTGGCACAGAACTGGCTGCCTCTATTCTCTGGGCATACTGTGTGATTGTGTTTGCTTAAACGTATCACTGTAACTAGGTTATAATTACTTACATTACATCAACAGAGATGCATTCTTCCTCCGAGCACTGGAGCTCCAATATCATTTCAGCTGGTGTAGAAATGAGCACATACAGACAGTACAGTAAGTGCAGATAATGGGAGATTATGTCAATAATATAGCCTAATAGCTTTGTGACTCTGATCTGTCAAATCAGATCTGTCAGCACAGTGTAGTGGAGACAGCTGACACAACTGTCTGTGTCACTTGTTACCTTGTAGTGGTTGACCTTGTCCACTGGCCATAACCAACTCTGGAGTCTGGACATTCTCAAAAGACATTTTTCCACAGAAGGCCTAAGCTCAATTTGGTTATGCAGAGCTGTTCCAAATGCTGATGATGCAGGATCAAATGCAGTTTCTTATTTTGACTTTCACTTTTGTAATTAATATGTCCTGCCTAGCTGAAACTAGGATTTACAGTTCAATCTTCAAACGTATAAAGCTTGACACTGTAACACAGCAAAAACAGTGACACATAGTGAGCTTGTAGATTGGCTAATTTCAGGGAGGATTTGGTGTAGAGGGACAAAAAGAGGCAACCAAGTATAGGCCCCTGGGGGATGCCGGGTAAACTGAAAAATATAAGGTTTATGTGGTTAAGAAATGAGACAATGTGCACACTTGCCACTCCTCATGCATAGCAGAGACAATATTGCTGACATTGCTGAAATGTGCATTGATTTACATGCCTGTGGTGATTACAGAGAGGAGAGATGGGACAGCTTTTATTTAAAGGCAGAGATGATTAAATTACCATGCATATATTACCACATTTCAGTTTTGCTACAAGGTTGTTCTGTTGTTCACATCAAGCATCTATATCGGAGCACTTGGAGGCAATCCTAAACCAGAATGTTTAGCTACATATTCCCACAAACACCTCTCACAAACATAGCCACCACGTCGAACAAACGTGAAAATTTTAAAATGTCCACATTTTAAACATGCCACTCTTTGAACCGCATTTATTTCAATTTAACAAAATCCGCCTCACGCATAGCAGCCACTCCTGACGGAATGATCCAACGTTGACCGGCGACGCGATTTGCGTCACAAATGGGATGGGCGTAAACACAACGCACTCCCAACTGCCTGCTAGCAGAGATGGAGCAGGGGGGGAGGGGCCAGTTCGAGAGCGCACCATCACGCTGTTCTGCTTCACACCAAACACTACACAGGGACACACACTGCCATTGGAATATGATAGGAATAGCGTCTTTTAAACCTTCTACTTTACCCTTTCTTCAATGACAACCTTAAAAATGCTGCTTACAGCAGAAAAATGACTTATTTAAGCCACGCGTACACGTGTGTCAGTTCTCCATGTTCTCAACAAAACATTGCTTCCCTCCATAAAGAGTAGATTATGCATGCGATGTTTGACCAGACACGCGTGTGTGTGTTTGTGTAGTGTAGTCCGTTAACAAGCATGGTATGTTGGTAGCGATACTTTTGTACTTTTACTTGATACCTAACGTTGGGAAGTGTTACCGAATAGAGAGAGAGAAAGACAGCGCGAGAGAGAGAATCGTATTTCAGAGAGAGAGAGAGAGTTCAACTTCACGCACGCACACACACACACACACACACACACACTTCACGCACACACACACACACACACACACACACACACACACACACCACGTCGCGATAAAAACAAAGGTTAACGGCAGCGAGAGGGAGACGGGGGGAGAGGAGGGAGAGAGAGAGAGAGAGAGAGAGAGAATCGTATTTCAGAGAGAGAGAGAGAGAGAGAGAGAGAGAGAGAGCTGCAAGCTCACAACGCCTCGCGCAAGACGCACATCGAGGTGTTGTCTGCGTGAAGATCAGCTGTTGTGTGTGTGTGTGTGTGTGTAGTCCGTTAATAACAACTAACAAGCATGGTATGTTGGCGTATCTCGAGTCGACCCCCTCTGCTGTCTGCGTCTGCCCGTGATAGCTGTTAGAGTGGAGGCTCACGAAGCATGCAGCCACCGTAGCGAGCCACGGGCAATCAAGAATTGACACATGTCAATATATAAAATAGGTGAAAAAAGTCAGGGACTTTGAACAGTCTATCCAAAATATCTCTGTTCCATCTATTCAGCATGCAGCCACCGTAGCGAGCCACGGGCAATCAAGAATTGACACATGTCAATATATAAATAGGTGAATATATTTTATATATTTACCTGGAACTGCTCAAATTCACCGCTCCACTTCGAACCGAGGTTTGATTTTTTTTTAACCAACATGGCCATCAGGGGGCCCCAGTTGAGCTCTCAACTGTGAGACAGAGAACAGTTGAAGTGAGGGTGAGGGTTAACATTAGCTCATTAGAATCTGAAAAGAAGTCAGGTAATTTGGTCCGCTTTTTGGTAATTGGCCTAGGAAACTAAGAAAAAGCAATGTGTGATACTGAATTTGTTTTTATGATTAATAAGGACTGTTGTCAACATGTTTACGTTAAATTTATGTAATAAAATAAATTCGTTTTGATCCTACAGCTTTTGAAACAGCTGTCACACATTTTCTTGATTAGCAGTTTTCAGGTAATTTGGGCTACCATATCAGCTGAAATGACGGGCACTGTTACGATGTTAATATTATGGGCTCATTGGGCTGTATGCAGACAAATACATTTACTGCACCCATCAGTTAGCTTGTCAGAGTGGTCGTTGGAGCGCCTCAGTGCTGCTGCAGAAGTCACGTGCAACTTCTTCCAGAGAGATTGATTGATTGATTGATTGATTGCATAGGAAATAAATGAGTCAACTGTAACTCCATCAGGTGCTTTTGTTTTACATGCTGCTAGGAATACACCATGGAACAGTGGTTCTGTTCATATCAGGAACCCTCAAATTTTTTCTAACACATTTTTGGACACTGTTCCTACACATTTTGCCCAGTAGCTAGATAGATACATACATAGATAGACAGACACATAGATACATAGATATAGAACTCTGGCGGTGTGCTTCACTTCAAAATCTACATTAGTGGCATTTACCTGTCGCTCTTGCGCATTAACATCATACCTTATTTTAACACACCAAGCCAACACAGAGCAAGCTTTCCTGTACCTGAGGGGTTTGAATAGTAATAAAGTAAATGTCATGTTTTCAAAATGCATAACTTAGAGGGGAGATTCATAATAATTACGGTCAGCCTCATGGTGGTGCTATAACAGTCCACTTCACATTTTGCCCTATAACTCTTTAACCATAGGTCGGAAAATCAAAATGTATTTTCCCCAGGATTCCTTGGGTCATGACACATGTCCCCACATAGGCCACACCCATTTGCATCAGGACAGATTTTCCGCCATTTTAAATTTTCTTCAAAACACACTTTTTGAACCTTTTCGACATATTTCCTCCAAATCTCACCAAAATCGGTACACATGTTCTCTGGACCCATGCAATAAACATATTCAAGCGACAATTTTCATAGTCCATATTGTTCACCTGTAATATGCTTCCAAAGTTAGTGGGAGGGGCCTATTTATCAGAAAAGGCCAAAAATCACACAAACAAAACATCCAGTCAAGACTAAATTCGAATCACATGTCAAGGGTTGTATGCTCAACGAATTCCCAGAAGCAGGGCGTGCCACAAATGCACAAAATGCAACCGTTTCATGCCAAAACATGATTTTTGGGGGAGCAATCCTCCCAAAATGAAAGTTTGCTTATTTTGCTGACGCAAACATATTTCTCACATAAGCATATACTATACACTGTATATGCTTATGTTTCTCCATTAGCATATATGCTTATGTTTCTCTGGCAGTGTGAAAGGACTGACAGATACAGATCTCCATATATGCCCATATCAGTTGGAACACTGCTGCAATTTAGCTGTGAGCGCCCGCGAAGCGGGCGCGATCTCTAGACGTGAGCGGCCCGAAGGGCCGCGAACTTCTAGTGTTGAATATAAATTCCATTCTAAAAGGTCATGATTTCTTTTGAAAAAAATAAGCTGATAGAAATTCATCCATCAGGCATTGGGTGAAACGACTGCTATCGCTGCATTCGAGTGCACTCTCATCCAAAGCAACTGACTTAATAAATAAGTCAATTTATTTTTATTGATTCAATTTACCAATACGCACTGCCTCTGCAAGATTCAGGGCATGCAACGAAACAACATCACAGAGCCGTGTACAAAGCCGGGGAATTTATTGGACGCACAATAGTAAAACAACAACTTGTTTTCACACCAGACATTTAGCCACCCAGGGCGCATTAGGTTCAGTGTGCACTCTGCGCTAAGTAGAGTGATTTACGATCCTTTGATTGCAGCAAATTGAGGTTCATATCTTCATTGCAAGTTGATAGAGATCACAGTGGGTGATGAAGAGTTTGTTTACTGGGCTTGTGCAAGAGACGACCTGATATGAATCAAACATGAGGAAAACAAATAAGTTAATAGCACAAGATTGCAAATAGGATTCGGTAAAAACAAATTAAAGTGTTTATTTCAAAATGAGATAATATATTTAAATGGCTTCTGCCTCTAATGCAGCTGAAGAACAATGAAAACTAATTTAAAATGGAATGGTTAATGGACTGCATTTCAATAGCACCTTTCTAGTCTATCCGATGCTTCAAAGTAGTATTAAAATGTATTTCTAATTAGGGGTCCAAAGAACAAACTAATTGATCCTGAATCCAAATTAATTGATCATTTCATAATATAATCGATTAATAATCAATCCCTATTTTGTGTCACATGCCATTATACGGTAGGTGTAAAACTTCAGAAACAAACAAAATAGTGAAAATAGCCTGATCAATAAGTTACGTGTCACATGTTTGCACGTCACCATTGTAAAGTACGACACAGTATAAAGTAGGGCTTACTGTAAGTTGTTAACAATAATATATAACTTTAACGAAACAGTAAGACTCCCTAATCGAGAGATAAGCGACTGTCAGGTCGCATGTATGTTGTCTGCAAAAACCAACCTCATGGAGCTAGAAGAGGGGCATGTAAGAAATCAGGGGCAGAGGTTGTGGTTTGCCAGCCAAGGAGTGTGTGTGTGTGCAAAGTTTGGCATGGATAGGGGCAACGGTGCCAGAGATAAGAGCCTGCAAAAAGCAACCTCAAGGTGGCGCTAGAAGAAGGGCATGTGAGAAATCAGCAACGGAGGTTGTGGTTTGCCAGCCAAGGAGTGTGTGTGCTGTGCTAGGCATAGGCACCAACCACCTCATAGGGAGCAGTTAAGGTTTCAGTGTCTTTCTCAAAGACACTTTGATGCACAGCCAGGAGAAGCCAGGGATTGAACCGGTAAACTTCTGGTTTCTAGATGGCCACTCTATCTCTGGAGCCACTGGCTGCCAGCCAACATTTAACTGCTCTTCAACCATTTTAGGAGATTTGCAGAAAAGAAATTATCTTTTTGTACAAAATGCTCTTCATTTTGAAATTATTAGATTAGAGCGTAGCACTGGGATGTTTCTATCTTATATATACATTCCTCCTATTGCCGCATCCCACTTCCAAGCCCATTAACGCCCCCTTTACATCGACTTCAACTCATAGGTAGTCGTTGTCTAGTTTAACGTCCGCCCATACAACAAGCCTGCACCAGCCTGCAAGCAGCTGTTGTCACGGTTACGCTCCACCTTGGCTAGGACTGATCACGTGGCACACGGAGATCCTAACCGGAAGTGCGTCCGCGGCGGTCAAATATGTCCGACCGGAAACGTGCGCTGCGGCACAATAGTTCCGCCACAATAGTTCCCCCCCCAATTTTTTTTTATTTTTTTTATAACTTAATTTTTTTTTTTTACTTTTTTTTTTTTTTAACTAGATGTCAGCGGGCCGAATACATCATTTACCTAACAGCTCTGTTATGGTCTATGGTGACAGCCCATCTCATTTACACACCATAACTTAACTACAGTAATGTTCTGTTATACACATCTGTCAGAGTAGAAATACCTAAATAGACAATCCATATATAACATAGGGAGCTTTTCTGCTTAGTGCCAGGGAGTGAGGATTCATTTAGGTACTGTTGCACTGGGATATCCGAAAAGGTTAAGCCTTTTCAACCCCTGGAGGCCATTAAGGAAGGAAGGTCTTGGCTCGTGTAGCTTGTCTGCCAGTTAAATACAGCAAACAAGTGGTCTGTCTCGCAACGGTTGAGGCTACAACACAATAGATTCTAATCCAGAACCGTCCCCTAATCCAGTCATAGAAGACTATGGTCTAAAAGCTGCTTAAATACTACTGTGTTGGGGCAAACCACCGGTTTCTGTTTGTGGGCTTACAAATCTGTAAAACCCAGGATGAGCTTATCTATGGCATTTGGCCGGGCACACATGTAGATGTGTAACCTTTGATACAGATTTGAAGATTAAATAAATAATAAAATAAATAATAGCCTTTTGAAACCATAATAGTATACCCTTTGCTGCTGCAGTCTTGAACCTGACTTGATTACACCTGAAACAATCAAACGTGAAATGAAAACAGAGAATTGAGAATATCCAGAAAGAGAAGGGAAAAAAAGAAACATCCTCTGTGAACCATTTTCCCCTCTTGGGCTGATAATGAGAAGGAATTCAAATCAATTCCCGCAGTCCACCCAAGATATACTTAAGGATCACAACTGAATGTCCTCTCTACACCCTACACAGTTGAGATAAGAAACTAGGGCCTGGTTGGCTCGGCAGTAACATAACACTTCCAGAGAAAATTATACATCAAAACTGCTGTGGAGGATGTATCCAATTGAAATGTCTGCAGATGTTAAGACGGCGGTTCTGCAATGGCTAAAGGCAGTACGCCTGTTCTAGTTACTGATACAATGAGTACGCCTCCCAGCCTGAAGCTCACTTAAGCCACCCTGAGACCTCCTGAGTGCCATGAAACAATGCATGGATGTGAAAGTGAAGATGTCAGTCCTGAATTACAGGGGTGGATATGTTTTCTTCTGGTCAGACTACAGTTAAATAATGTAATCAAATATTTATGTTTACCACGTTAACCCCGGTGTCCCTAATTTATAAAACAAATTAAAAAAGAAAGAAAAAACACTGATGTACATCCGATGGATCTGATCAGCTATTTTTGCTGGAAGTATAAATGGATCAAGTGGGGCACTGTTTTCCTGTTGTTGTTGTTGTTGTTGTTTTTTGTTTTTTACATATAGAACCCTGCAATATCCATCCACAGTGAACCAGTGTGTCCGTGTGTGAGTATGAGTATCATGTTACAGCAAAATGGAAAACATAGATGGATTCAAATATCTCTATAATCAAATAATTTTGTTTGAAAAAACAAACTGTCAAAATGGGCTTGTCCATGTAGAAATAACCTAGCAGCCAATCTGGGCTGCATTCTTACAGTCTCATTAATTAGTTTCCATAATGTAGTCCACAGATGGGCTGACATGTTAGTGTTGTTAGCATGTTATAGAAAATCCTCCCAATCCCAGCCATGAGTACACACACACACACGCACGCACGCACGCACGCGCACACACACACACACACACACACGCACACAGTAAAGTGTAAACACACTGAGGCACATAGCACATACAGTATACAGGCAAAAACATACCAAGTCTCACACTCACATGTAACACACTCAGAAACACACATGAGATTGCAGTCAGTACAATCACATCTTTGATGTTAATTAGTCCAGAGCATGGGGATGTGGATGGGGGATGCTGAGGGGAAATCAATATGATCTAAAAATATCTACATACTGCATTTGAACTAATGATTCTGAGTCACATCTGGAGTCTTCAATCTTGAATAAGTCATGAGTCATTCTACAGTATGTAGCAAGATGGAGTAACACATGCACCGACCATATAACAGCTGACTTCTAAGCAAACGTATAATGCTTAATTTGTGCTCCATCATACGATGGTGACATCCACATATGTCTAATCTATACAATTATGGGGACCCCCACGCACAGGTTTGTGTTAAAATTGTTCAAAGATTATTCCACATTCTTTATCATTAAGATTTTTCCAAATCTTTTGAAAATAGCACATCTACAAGCTCACAGTCCCCGGACCACACCTTGAACCACTGTCCTGAGCCCATAATGCCCTGGTTCCCCTTCATATTACAACTACCGGTACACATTCACATGCTTGCTCTGTAATTTCAGGCAAAGAAAAAGGTTGGTGATATCTAATTTATCTAGAAGTCCCAATAGTGTAGACATAGTGCAGCAGCAAATCCCACAGGTGCAAGGGATAGGTTGTACAGGACACCATAGAATGATTGATTGTGGGTATAAAGGTTACCAGTGCCATCACTGGGAAATCAGAAAGCTGAGTTGTAGTAGTTGTAGAAAGCGTAAGGGTGCAGTTGCCATATAGGCCTACTAAAAGACGTAAAAAGGGAAAAATAATGGTGGCACTATAACTCAATATTTTCTCAGCATATTTCGTGAAACTGCACCTTTCTAGTTTTCTCTGCAAAATTGTCAACTCACAAAGTCCTCCCGAACGTTGGAAGAAACCAAAAGCTTTAGCTACTCAGGTTTGTTGGGTTTAATATCTAATCCCTGTTATCGCTGACTCTCAATTCATTTGCCATAGTAGAGAAAAAAAAGTTATAAGGTTCTAAGACATATGGGCAGGCTGAAACTGTGTCAAAATTATAGCTCCGAGCAATGTACGTGTTCTGAGAAGCAAGTGCAGACCATTGACTGCAGAAGGAGAGAGTGTGTGTGTGTGTGTGTGTGTGTGTGTGTGTGTGTGTGTGTGTGTGTGTGTGTGTGTGTGTGTGTGTGTGTGTGTGTGTGTGTGTGTGTGTGTGTGTGTGTGTGTGAGAGAGAGAGAGAGAGAGAGAGAGAGAGAGAGGTGGAGATTAAGGAGGGATGGAAGGCCGCAGTGCTGACCACTGCGGGAGACGCATTCATCCAGAACATGCTAGGTTGCTCTGCTTCAAT